>NC_091123.1:152736243-153023743 GCF_040183065.1 Periplaneta americana
TAATCCAATTTCAGTACATATTTTCGGTGCTAAAGTATTACTCGACCAAGGTGAGTGGAGTTGTGGGAGTAATGTGAACTATCGCAATGTGGTATTATGAATGCTGGAGCAGTCCGGGCTGCAGAACTCCACTGGCCTTGGTCGAGTAATAACTGTTAGATATGCTTTGCATTACATAAAATGACTACCTCTTCCTACCTTTCGTACTACTTGAAGATTACAGCCAGTTTTTTTCACGTGCAGAAATTCGATGAAAACTATACGAAACAAATTCAAATTCTTTGAAATTATGTATTTCTCATCGTTTAAATTGTCATTTGGAGCCTGAAACCACGATTTCCTGATTTTTCTGCAGTTATTTTCTTCATGGCATGTACTGCAAAAAGTCACTGAATTTTACACTTTAAGTATATGTCATGTCTAGTAACAGTTCCTTTAAACTTACTTATTCACTCTTAATTAATAAAATTGTTTTATAGAAAGTAATTTGTTCAGTATTACTCTTTTTTTACATATTATATATAAAATAAAACAGTTTTATATAATTAATGGCATTAAAATCAGTATAATATTGTAAAAAATGAAGCATTACAAGAAGTTTTAGAGCTGTATTGTAATAATAGTTATGGAGAAACAAGATACGTAATTCAAAGCTTAAAGTCAAAATCTTCAGCTATAGTTCTGGAGTGCTTGGGAAAAGTGACATAAGTCAGTTTCCACAAACCTTTTTTGATAATTTATTGACAACTCACACTGGTTTATGTCGATTTGATTTTTTTCTGTATGAATTATTGCAATGGGAGGAATACCTATGTATTTTTTTCCAAGCAAACAGATGTTCCGTAAGTTGTCAATAAATTATCAAACAAAGGTTTGTGGAAACTGTCTTGTGTCACTTTTCCCGAGCACTACAGAATTATAAACAAACATTTTAATTCTGAAGAATTAGATACCAGATATGAATCCATATATTTTGTAATGTAAGATTTATTAAATCTACATACCTAGACTTCAACAAACAATCTCAAGGGAAAAAATGGAACTCTCTGCATCATAATCCACAGTTAATTCCCGATTTATCACGCAAATCGTCTGTAGCTGCATTTAGATTGGCAACAGGCCATGTTTGTTTGGCCAAGCACCTGCATAGATTTGGAATATATCAGTCCCCTAACTGCCCAATGTGCAACTCAAACCAAGAAATGGATTCGGAACACCTCAAAATCTGTGCTTCAGTGGCTGGCCATGACAATATCTTTGAAAAATATTTGAGTGCAAGAGATCAAATGACTTTATTGTCAAATGCCTGGCATTAGAAAACAACAACAAATTTTGTAATGTGTCATGCAACCAATGAATCCAAATCAAAATGATTTTGTATATTTATTTAAAAGCATTAGATTACTGTAAAGAGATGACAGAAAACGAAAAAGCATGAATATTTACTTGAGTGTGTGTGTTATTTGATTATATTTCATTTGTCACTACTTTAGTTTCCTAAACGCAGCGTGTTAAAATTGTATTCTGAATGATAACTTTCAGATCTTGTCATTACGCTTGTTACAAGCAGTGCTGCCAGCTTGGGAAGTAAACCCTACTGAAAGATTGGCTCTTCTGGAAAAATTATTCCATCTTTTAGGATACACTGCTCTGCTATGTCCAGCTGATCCAACGCTTCAGCACACAGGTAAGCTCAACTTTTTTAAAAATAAGGGGCTGTATTCATAGACATTTTTAGCGCGGGCTTCCGGTGGATGATCAGTGTTTTTCGTATTCATAAACCAGTGTTAGCGATAGGATATGATTTGAATTCTGTACAAGTAACCAGTGGATAGCCAGGGCTAGCTTAGTATGCTCGTAGCGTGTGCTGTGAAATGTCTGTGAATACGGCCCAAGGTAACTATTACAGAACACTCTGCCATGAGTCTCAGATTTAAGTAAAGAGTCTACATTTCATTACTTTCTCATTAGACAAATAATAAAGAAAATATTATAATACCGTACACCAATTAATTGTTTCGTGATTTTCATGTAAATACTCGGTTTTTAGCACTTCTGCAGCCAAACAGGGCATGCTTTTGTTCGCTTTTAAGTTGTTACCTAGAGAATAAATTATAAAATGTCAGCATCATTAGGCATGAATCTCTTACACTGATTGTGAATTACTATATAACATATTTTTGAGAAATGGTATACCTGGAAACGAGAAAGTCAATAATATTGAAAAACAGGCAACATATTTGCAACCAAGACCTCTTCAAGTGATATCTCTATCCAGTGCTTTTGCTTCAGTAAAGTCTCGTTTTACAAACCTATGGATCAACAATTGGCTTTCTTCTGACAAAGGAAAAATTTTACAGTCTGTACAAAAGAGGCCGAATAACCTGAAAATGTACAAAAACTTGCCCAGACATGTTCAAACATTTTTAACAAGAGCCAGAACAGGTCACATTGTCACTCAATTGTACCTACACCGATTTCACATTTCTGATAATCCTACTTGTCTGTGGTATAATAATCATGATGAAGATCTGGAACACATTCTTCTATACTGTCCATCCATAAACCACAAAAGAAGTAAATTAAACTCATCAATACCGGTTGCAGAAGACACAGCCCTGCAGTATATATTGACTACACCCCAACTCTGGCTACTAGCAACAGGCATCTATAATGAACACCGATCAAAACACCCCTCATTTCTCGTGAAAAACAACAACTGAATAGACTACAGTGGACTTTATGTTGTCAGCAAACAGCTGGATACATTAAGAAGATTGATTGATTGATTGATTGATTGATTGATTGATTGATTGATTGATTGATTGATTGATTGATTGATTGATTGATTGATTGATTGATTGATTGATTGATTGATTGATTGATATTTTTGAGAAAGCGGAAACAGAAGAAAATAAGGCATAATAGGCCTGATGTATGAAATGAGTATGACGATGAAAAATTTCTGGCAAGATTTAGACTAAAAATGGGCACTGTTTTAAGCGTACTGGAATTAATCAGTGATGATTTGGAACACATGACAGACAGGTAAGAATAGTTCATATTATCGTCATTGTAAAGAAATGTTAATTTTTTTAATAATTAAAATTAAATTTTAAAGAAATTCATAAGGCAATATATAAGATCAGTATTCCGTTCTGCATTCCTGTAGATATTAGTCTGAGCATTAAATAAAACTAGCTACAGACTCCATGCTCGTAAGTTTGATAGACGTTATGAGTAATTAAAAAAAAAATACTGATATTGTGAATGCACTCTATAAACAAAACACCATCTAAAGTATTGCCAACCTCTTCCAATTCTGCTAACTATGGAATAAACGAATGTCATACAACATGAAGCTCCATTTATTCTATAGTTAGGCTATTCCACAAATAATTATTCCAAGATTTATTCCGCGATTGTACAACTGGGCCAAAGTCATATATATATTCCATGTTTCTCCTAGATGAAAAAATTATAATTAGTAAGTGAGTATGTAATTTCTTTAAAAAATATTATGACTCCTCTCACCCATTTTCCATATTGCAGCCTTCAACCGGGGGATGAAGTCTAGTCCAGTGAGAGTATCCCTAACAGCATCGCACTCAAGTACTGTAGCAGAGGAATGCATTTCCTTGCTTAGATCTCTTCATAGCTTGCCAGGCTGGAATCAAGCCCTGAACCACATCATAGCGAATAAGTTATCTGTAGCAGGAGATTTGCTTACAGAAGCTCCACATTTTCGTATTCATCAGGTTGGTAACCATCAGTTTGTTTTATTATAAATGTTAATACATTGTAACTTGAGAAGTGAATGTTACCCATTTCGTTTCAAGAATTTTATGTAATTTTGCTTAAAGCCAGTCTGTTATCCACTTGATAATTTGTTATACCAGTGTATAATCTCAAATGGATAAAGGAACTCAATTATTTTATGACATAATCTCCAGAACGAGTTTAAAACATAATTGATTATGATATATCCATGCATAATTTTGATTATAATTACCAATTTTAGGTTAATGAAGTTGAAGTGGACCAGCAGTCATTGGGTATTCAGTCAGCTGTAATGACAGCGTTGTTGGTAGTTGGAGGACTTGATTCCAGACCACGAATTGGAGGCTTAATAATGGCTGAAGGTTTGGGACAAGGTGAGGCACAGTATTTGTTTGTACAGCGTATGTTGGAATGCCTTCAGTTGTTAAGACATCTCTGTGTTTAAGTGAATAGCCTCGTTATCATTCATGTGTGATTAGTGTCATTCCATATTTTTGTTACGTCATAATGTGTAATAAAGTAGTTCCACAACATTCTGTAAACTTAATATTATATTGAAATCCATTATTAACATTCTAAAGTTACAAACCTAAATGCATGCTGTTACTTTGCTTCAGTTATAGTTATAATATACAATATACCGTACAGTAAACCTTCGGTTTAACAGACCTCGATTCAATGGATTTCGGATTTAACTGACTCTTGCAAATATTTTTATTATTATATTTTTAAATTTAACAATAATGTATGTATGTATGTTTGTATGTAATGTAATGTAATTGTAATGTAATGTAATGTAAGTATGTATGTACAGTAACTTATTACGCTATCCCGTGTAATACGCTTTTTTTTATCCGGTCCCTGCACATTTCATATATAATGCCATTATAAAATACCCCGTTTGTTGTGCTCAAGTCCCACATAATATGCTGATCTTGTGGAATATTTTCGATGTAATTTTCAGCAATGTACTGTAACAGGAATGAAACATCTTGGTCACTGAACTCACTGGTGCCATTAACCTGAAAAGTATTGGTATTCGACCCTTTACCTGCGCATTTAAACCTTCATACTTCATACCTTACTATACCCCACCCTTTTGTTATGCTCTCTTATTAGACTCTTTACCTGCCTGCTTAAAGCCTACATACAGTTACAATACCTCACTCTCTTGCTAACCCTGTCTCAAACAGCATTGCTCACTCGGCTGTCTGGAAATTTTTGCTGGGCAGTTTGTTGTCCTTTAGTGTATTGAAGTGTCTGTGAATGTGATTACAATGAGTGTTAAACGAAAAGCGCTTTCTGTGTCAGAAAAATTGGAAATCTTACGAAAGTACGATAAGAACAGTACTCTTACTCAGAAACAACTCTCTGATTCATTAGGAATCCCATCATCGACATTAAGAACGATAATAAAAAATCGTGACTCAATCACTACAGTTGCGACGTCGCCGGGAGGATATTATAATCGCAGAAACTGAAGTGTGGTAAGCATGAGGACTTGGAGAACACGCACACGGCAAACAACTATAAATGACTTTTTTTTCCGAAAGAATTAAGTACAGTACATATTGTAAATGTATTTGACGTATAGAGTACAGTAATTACATAATGGAGTAATACTATATTACCTTTCATGAATCATGTATTTTAATAAAGAAAAATGCTAATAGATACTGTATATAAGTCAAAATTAGTATACCTGCCTAATATGCGGTCCCGGTTAATACGCGGTTTACACGCTGTCCCTTGAACAACGTTTTATCGGGGTTTTACTGTATGTATGTATGTATTCACACTGCAAATGGGTAAATACCTGGTGGCAATGGTAACTAATTACATTCAATAATTACAATAATAATAAAATACAGTCATAATATTAATAATAAAATAATAATAGCAATATATAATAATATTAACAAGGAGCATTCTAAATTAAATAAATCACTTAATATAACATAATTAATTAAAGTAAATCTAATTTATATCTTAACCCTAAGTTAGAATTTAAAACCACGAGTATATATGATATATGTTCAAACTTGCATAAGTACCTTTCAGCACTACACTCATTTCGCTATCAATTCACTCACTGCACTGGAACTAAGACACATTTTACTGACACTATCCTGATTTCACTAAGACTTCAAAAACATTTCTCTGTTCAAATACTTTGCACTACCACTGTAAACTATAGAACTTCACTGACACAAACACACTTCACTGTCACAACACATTTCACAGACACAACACACTTCTTCACTGATACAACATTTCAAATAACAGAACATCAATTACATCCTTATTATTCCGTAGAATTGTACTTTCTATATTAACCTCAAATCGCTAGCCTAGACCCCATTACAAGCAATTTAGGACGATCACTATAACTCACACCCGTTCACTATAAATATATTTTTTCTGCCACTATAACTCTCAGAATTTACTTATAAGCTCACTGCACTTTCACTACAACACACTGCACACTCAATATAAATCACTGGAGATTCACATTGTTTCTCTGCTTACTCACTATACTTCTAAAACCACAAAATAGTCTGCATAATGTATTACCGTCTATTAGTAAAGTTCTTAAGCCTATTTTTAAATACATTTTTGGTTATTGGTAAAGCCTTTAGTAAGTCTGCAGGTAGAGCATTCCAGTCCCTGATAGTACGATTGAGAAAAGAAAACTTTCCAGTAATAATAATAATCAGGGAAAGGATTTATATGTAAATACATATTTACTTATAAAGCTAATATAATTTATATTTTGCATTATCTTTATGTTTCACAATGTGTAGGGTTGAAAAATCCTACTTTTATTTTCCATATTTTTCCATATTTTAGAGTTTAGTACATATTTTCGTTAATTTCCTTATATTTTCCATATTTCATATAAAACAGTCCATATTATATTAGGTTTAACAATAAAACAAAACAAAATTCCATTAACTTTTAAAAATACATTTCAACAATAGAGATTTAAACACATGTTCAGTAATCCCTTTAACATCAGAGTTATTTGAAAATTAGCAGTCCTATCAACAATGGGAAAGTAAGTTACAAAACTGTATTAATTTAATTTAAAATTTTTAACAGACTTCAGTTGTGCAGCTCAACAGTTAAATGCCAGTCAGAGTACACATAGGTTCAGTTTTGTAAATCATACTATAAAGACGGTAAATATGCCAAAAGTACGTCATTCAGTCAATTTAAAATCAAAACTAACAAGTTACATTTCAGAATTTAAAGAAGATGGTTTATCAACTGACAATAAAATATTATTTTGTAATTTGTGTCAGTGTGCAGTATCATCTACACAAAAGTTCCTGGTGCAACAACACATTACAACTAGTAAACATCAGGCCAACAAACAACTAAATTCCAAGCAGAGACAATTGTTTTTAACACAACCAACAACATCGAATGTAAGATCTGAGTTTAACATCGACCTGTGCCGTTCTCTCATCTCTGCTGATATTCCTCTCTACAAACTAAAGAATAAGGTCTTCAGGGAATTCCTTGAAAAATATACTCAACATACAATCCCGGATGAGTCAACACTTAGGAAGACGTATGCTCCATCCATCTACGATGAGACAATACAGAAGATAAGAGATGAAATTAAAGATAGTTCAATTTGGGTTTCCATTGATGAGACTCCCGACAAAGAAGGTAGACTTGTTGGTAATGTAGTTATCGGTTTGTTAAGTGAACAATATTCTGAACGAATTCTTTTACATTGTGATGTTCTAGAAAAGTGCAATAACAAAACTATAGTTAAACTGTTCAACGAAGCTATGGGTATCCTGTGGCCAAAGGGTATTATGTACGATAATGTGTTATTCTTTATTAGCGATGCTGCCCCTTATATGGTCAAAGCTGGACAAGCATTATCTGTTGTATATCCTAAATTGACTCATTTTACTTGTGTGGCGCATGCATTTCATCGTGTGGCAGAAGTGGTCAGAGACAATTTCCCTAAAGTAGATTTGTTGATTTCATCAGTGAAAAAAGTATTTCTCAAAGCTCCCAGTAGAGTTAACGTGTTGAAAGAAATGTACCCTGAAATTCCATTGCCACCAAAGCCAATTTTAACTAGATGGGGTACATGGCTAGAAGCAGTTGAATATTATGCCGAACATATAGACTCTATTAACAATGTTCTCCTTGCATTGGACTCTGAAGATGCAGTCTCAATTGATACTGCGAAAACAGTTACCTGTGACATAAGTGTGAAGAATGACTTAGCTCACATTCAGCATACATTTTCATGCATCATAAAAACGCTCAAAAGTCTCCAAAATAGGCACCTTTCACTATCTGAAAGTTTTGAAATTATAAATAGTACTGTGGAACAACTGAATCGTGGTAGAGGTAAAGTTGCAGATGCAGTAAGAGCTAAGGTGGACACTGTACTTTCAAAAAACCCTGGATATGAAGAACTACAAAAGGTTGTTGCTGTGATGAGTGGTGAATCAACAGTGAAGATTAACTTGGACTTATCCCCAGCAGACATTGTGAAATTGAATTATGTACCAGTTACTTCTTGTGACGTCGAACGCTCTTTTAGTCAGTATAAATCTATCCTCAGAGACAATAGAAGAAGATTCACTTTTCAGCACTTGAAAGAAATGTTTGTAACCTATTGTTATGGTAACAGACAATAAAAATTGTGTTTTGTTGAAACTACATTGGAAGATAAGGTACGTCCATTATATTTTTTGTTTAGTTTGATTAAAATGTACCAATATTTAACGTACATAGTCATTTTTTTATAATTTTAAGTCCATATTTAATTCCATATTTTGGTAAAAATCCATATTTAATTCCATATTTTGGTAAAAATAACTACATATATATTTACATATTTCATATATTTTTAGTCCATATAAATCCGTTCCCTGATAATAATAATAATAATAATAATAATAATAATAATGCGATTTCGTACAATGCAATCGTCATTATAATTGGTCTCCAGCTGAAGCACGCCATATGTAGTGAGATAAATATGTAGGCTACATTAGTCCTGTGTGACGTGGTGATCTATTATGATAGTGTTAGAAAAATGGTATGTATATTTAACATGCAACATTAGTATGTTGAAATTATAGTGTTCTTATTTTAAAATATTACGGTATTTTTTTTTTAAATTCGCAATTTACCAGACTTTCGATTTAATAGACACACCCATCACTCCTCCAGTAGTCCGTTAAATCGAGGGTTTACTGTATTGTGTTATACGTTTTTGTAAACTTAATACTGCTTAAAATATTGTTTATGTATACAAACACATCTCTTTCATATAGGTACTGTGTGCCAGATCAGCCAGCATGGGAAACTGGTTGTTCAGTTGCATGAAAATGGTACCATCAAGAAGTTGTCGTTGTCAAGTGTGGTGCCATCTCAAACAGCTCAGTTTGTCCTGGACAAGACCTTAATGTCTGAGCATGTGCTGGACACGTGGGCAACTCTGCTGTCTTTGTTAGCACATCACCATGCAGATAAGAAGCAGCCAGGAACTGTGCCTGGTAAGATAGTCGTCTCAAGTAGAATATGTGGGAGAATGACACAAACAATGCTATACCTACTCCGACAACAAACACACTGTGGCATTAAATGATAGTGGTGATAGAAATAGAATGGTACTTATGAAACATTTCATTCTGTGATTTGTGTAACATTGAAGTCTTGCACTTATTTCATGATAATCGCAGTTAAGTTGTTCTGTATTCAGTATGTGACAGTTTGTAAAATTTATCAGAAATTCAATTCTATGTAAAGATTACTAATTTTTTGGTCCTACAAAATTCTCTGTTACAGTTATTATTATTTTGTTAATGACGGAGAAAAATTCTCTCCAGTGCCGGGGATTGAGCCCAAAGAGAAAGATTCGAGCTGGTGCTGTCAATTGAGCCTTGGCGTAGCTCAGTGGTAGAGCACCCAGTGCGTAGAATTGGGGGTCCTAGGGTCGATACCTGGTGTCGGAGCAAATTTTTTTGTCCATCATTAACAAAGAAATTCAAATGTTGGCTACATTTTCGTCTTTTTTCATGTTTTTACTATATGATCTTCCTTCCTTCTTTCTTTCTTTCTTTTTTCTTGCTTTTTTTTTTCTTTTCTTTATTTTTCCTTCTTCCTTTTTCCATTTCGTTTTTTCTATTCCTTTCTGTTTTTATCCATTACTTTCTTTCGTTTTTATTTTTCATTTTCTTAAGTCCTCTCTCCTTGTTTTATATTTCTTTATTTTTAGCTTGCTTTCTGAGCATAAGATCGTCTTAAAATTCCACCCATCCTGCATAATACCGGCTGGTGTAAGAATAAAGGTTATGTGAACATCTTTTTTTCTTTATAGCAATAAAACAATTTGTAACTTCCTATTTAAACTGTAAAACCAATATTTAAAGATTTTTTAATCTTAAAGGGCCATGTTAGTCATGTATGACGAACCAAGAGTCAAGATACTTATTTTTGTATGGTAGGAATTGTAAACGTTTCATCACTTCGAACTCAGCAACAACGTTTGGCAGCCATGAACGCCTGCAGTGTACTCTTCAGGCACCAGAATCTTCTCCGACATGTCCTCAAACATCACACATTGGGATCATCACCTTCGCTTGAAGTCCTAACTGAAGGAGAAGAACTTGATCCTATATCGGAGACTTTATTAATTCAAAAACTGATTTCTAAAGCAACTCAACCTTCACCATTGAAAGCCTTATTTGGAAAAAGTGATATAGAGGTATGTTGGCGTAGGCTTCCACTGCTGCTGTTCATGGGTTGTGAGTTTCCAGGCTTGTGCCGTGTTGTCTCGGTTACTAGAGCTAACGTTTCGACCATCATGCTGTGATTGTCCTGAGAGCTGTAGATAAGAATTGATCTCTAGAAACTGAAACAACGCAGCACAAGCCCAGAAACTCACAATCCATGATATAGAGGTATGTTTATTTTATTTTAATGTTAAAAAATTAAGAACAGCTCGTTGGTTGATTGATTTCTAGTGACTATCTGGGATATTGATATTAATTATTTTCTCCCTAGCTTCCCAATATGAAGCTACTAAATTGTCATACTTGTGTTTATCATTATCAGGTTGAGTTCATTCCGACAGCTTATTGTTAAATTGATATTATTTATGATTTTCGGTTTCGTACTCATTCTTACACATACAGACCCAGAAACAAAGGTGAGCATGCGCAGTATGTTATATCTGAAACTTGGAAAATTCAGGTTACCCAAATTTTGTTTCTGGACATGTATATATATATATATACACACACACACACGCACACGCACACGCACACGCACACGCACACGCGCACGCGCACGCGCACACGCACACGCACACGCACACGCACACGCACTTGAAATTTGTTTAATTTTAAATAGAGATGATTTCTATTTGGAAGGTCATGTAGATATATAGAATTAACTATCTCAACATATTACACCCCATTTTCTCATATGCCTTAACATGGTTTCCACAAGTTCGATATAATTATCTGACCTAGAATTTCCAAGGAAATTTGAGCAAACTTCTTTGAAAGTGCGCCATGCCATTTTTTCTATAACAAAGTTTTTCCTCAAACAAAGAGTCAGCCATAACTTTGCAAATTTGTGGACCGATGAAAATTCCCTCTTTTAATTTGGCTTCACTCAAACCGGTAAACATTCTTTTAAATAGTGAAAATCACACCCTTGTTTGTTCTTTGTGTAGACCTCACTATGAACTGTTATGAAATTTACTGATTAGGAGGTACCAAGTACAAAAGGACATGCCAACAACCATAAGAAACCGGAAATAGGTCATAAACTCATAAAATGCATTAGCCTTTGTTTTGGTTTACCATCTCAACCCGCGCCAGATGTTTCCTGGGAGAGCGCTTGTCAAAAGGTCAAATCACAGTATATCTGAAAACCCTTATGTGATACGAAGAAAAGAGATGCATTTTCGATTCAGCGTACACCAAACCATAAGGGACACATTGTTTTAAGTCGGAGCAAAATTCTTGTTGTTCACTGTAATTAATCTTTCCATAAACACCTCTTTCTTGACACACTTCCATTGCAAATTTACCATCCATTCCAAGTTTACCATTTTAAATATTGTCACAGACAAAATCTGTACGACTTACCTTCAACAGCACCATATTGTTAGGGTGACCAGATTCACATCGATAAAAAAGAGGACACAAAGCTTCAAAAAGGACATTGTTCGAAAAAAGAGGACAGAAAATATGTACTTAGATTTAGGCTCATGCCTATATTATACTTTAAAATACGTCAGGGCTTCTACCGCGTTGTCTTGGTGTTTAGGCTTACATCATACTTAAAAGTACGGTATGTTAATATCTGTTTTATTACAAAATAATTATGATAAAAATAATAATAATGATTTTACAGTTAGCTACATATGAACATCAAGGAAATTATAATTATTAAAGAGGACAGAAAATATCTATTTATATTTAGGCTTAGGCCTAGGCCTATATTGTATTTAAAATTATGTCAATATCTATTTTATTATAGCATACTTATGATAAAACTTAATAATATAAAATGATTTTACATATGAAAGCCAAGGGAACTATAATTACAATATTATCAAAAGGAGGAGCAAAGAGAGTTGAGAATCTTGGCAAAGACTATATTCCGTCGATTCTGCTGCCACCTACTGGCAAATTAGGCTACTTGAAAAAAGCGTTAAATCAGATAGTTTCAAAATATCAGACATACAAGTTACGAAAATGAGGACATTTCTTGATTTTTAAAAATCCACCCGGACCCCGGACAAAGGCCTAAAAAGGAGGACATGTCTGGATAAAAGAGGACGTCTGGTCACCCTACATATTGTCAAATATGAACCTCTTCACACTGCATTGTGTGTGTTGTGCACTCACTTGAAATGGCCTCGCTTTGACCCTCACCACACCACTCTACATTATGTCGCTTTCTTTGTGTATATACGCTAAGAATGTCGGTAAATTAAGTTTGATTTGCTCTGTATTAGCAACATTTGACATAGAAGTTACCTTTTCAGGAAAAGGGTACTGGGTTGGAATAAATTTTGTGTTATGTGAATAAAGAGTCTTTATTTTTTATCACGTCTTCAGTATATTATTTGAACGTGCTTGACAGGCTGCTGCTTTGAGTGTGTCGCAGTATTTGGCTACAGAAGTGAGAGCAAGAATGCAGAGAGGCAGTGAAGTGGCGACTCCTGTCAGTGATTGCTCTCTGCCTTCTCCCATGTCTTCAAGCAACAAAACGGGAAGCAAACCTAAGAAAATAAGACCACCGTCACCTCCATTATCGCCACTAGTTGGACAGCTGACAGAGATGGGATTTGCACGACGGAGTGTTGAAAGTGCCATTAAATTTTTTGGTGAGATATGGTTTGTGATAAATGTAAAAAGTTTGGATATAATATCTTGCTATCCAAAACAAGAATTCTAGTTTCTCGTTTTAATACCTCAGAGCGAAAAGGATGGAAGTCTAATTTTACTGATTTTGAGATAAGCACATCATTTTGATCAGAATTTCTTTCTCTACCAGCTGGAAAAAAACCAAGTGCACAAAATCTGTATTCTCTTTAAATTCAGATGTCGAAGAATGGAAGGACCATTGCTCTTCATATACTTGCTTTGGAATCTTTTTGCTCTCCTGAAAAGTTATGTTTTGTGACGTCCACCCATTTCGCTCTGAGGTACAGATATGTTATTTTCAAAGATCCAATAAAAACTCATTTCAGTACTTCAGTTAATTTCACTAAAGACAATTCAAGTAGAATTTGTGATAGATAAAAACTGTTTGGGCATTGTAGGACTTGAGGCATTCCCGGCGTTGAATATGGAATAATTTTTGTTGGGTTCTCAGCCAGGTGAGTTGGATTGTTCCTTCCAAGCTTTTGATGACTAGCTCTGTCATCTTTTTTAAGCTTTCCACTGCAGGCCAATCAGAAGCTAGTTCCTAGTCCTGACCGTCTGCCATGTTCTGGTTGGTCGAAGCATGTTGATTACAGGTTTCCACGCTGTATTCAACTGTAGACCCCGTCTCTCTTGAACTTATTGCCATCTAGCTGGATTTCGATGGCTTCCTTGATGACCAGGTCCCAATAACCCAATGCCTTGTCCAAGATGGTGGTGGCGTCGAAATCTATCTTGTGGCCAGTTTCCAGGCTGTGTTGCACTACTGCCGACTTATTGGAGTAATGTAGTTTTATGCTGCATTGGTGTTCCTTGCAGCATTCCATAATAGTGTGTCCCATCTGGCCAGTGTAGCATTTTCCACAGAGACGTGGGCATACAGCTGAGTACAACATGGAAACTTGTAATCAACATGCTTTAACCGACCAAAAAATGACAGACAGTCGAAACTAGGAACTAGCTTCTGATTGGCCTGCAGCGGGAAGCCCTGCTGTCAGCCTATATACCGGTTAGACATAGTCCCACAGCACTTCGTTCCCTGAAGAAGATGGCAGAGCTAGTCATCGAAAGCTTGGAAGCAACAATCCAACTCACCTGGCTGAGAACTCGAGAAGAATTATTCCTGGTGTGTGGATAAGCTTCAGTGCTTCTACCGCGTTGTCTTGGTGTTATTGGCTGACGTTTCGACCGCTGTGTTATGGCCATCTTCAGAGCAGTTGTTGGATAAGGAAATAGTCTGCCAGTACTTATATATATAGTAGTCTCGATGAAGATGGCCACAACACAGCGGTCGAAACGTCAGCCAATAACACCAAGACAACGTGGTAGAAGCCCTGAAGCTTATCCACACACCACGTACACCAGCCGCGGAAGCCTACGCAAACAAGAATTATTCCTGTTTGGGCATTGTTTTGCGAAATACTTCTGTTTCCTTTGTCGGCATTCCACAATTTTTCCATTACTTTATTATTGTCATTTTTGATAGCTCTTGCGTTGATTTAACAGTTAAATCAGGTGGATATTTGAAACTTTGGAAAAGAAGGATTATGTAATAATATGATTAATGTGATTAAATTTACTTGATCGTCATCATCAACATCTTTTCATGTCCTCCTTTTGGAAGATCGATTCCAAATATGTCTCCATTCGTTTCGAGGCATACTTGTTTCTTGAAAGCAAATTTTTATCCACCACCGTCTTAACTAGACCTGACATAGCTTCACTGGAGCCCCTTTAGCTAACTCGTTCGGATTTCTTGTTGGGCTTTCTCATCTATCTTGGAGGTACCAGGGACATAGTTCCAACAAGCATTACCTTACTGTAGCTACCCACCTCCCATGACGTGGACGCGGGGTCAGACTTTGGGAGGCTAAATTTACTTATTATTTAGTAATAATAATATAGTTATTATTTTAATTGTTTCGTGTAACTTGTATTAAGAAATTACATATACTTTATTTATATGTTTCAGCTACCTCAGTGTACGTTTCATTTTATCATCATCACACATTTTTTTCTCTCTTATGCGAGTTAGGAGCTCATCAAATGTCTGGGTTTTGTTCAATTTTCATATTTTTGTGAATTCCATGAAAAATCAAGAATGGAAGTGTTCATTCCTTTTCAGAGCGACATTAAAATACAATTACCGTCATTAATTAAGTTCAGCCATTAACATAATATATGTGTAAAATGTAATATGTTTTAACATACCTTCATAACTAAAGTAAAATATCCTTGATTTGATTAATCACATTATTTGCAGACTCTGCATCTATGCCAGACACAAAATGGAAGATGTGGTACTTTAACAGGCCAGCTGTATTAAACTGTTTGTAACATTGATTTTATGCTCCTTTCCCTCTTTCTCTTCTTTTAAAGGAATTGCAAGTGAAATTCCGCCTAGTCCTGAGACATTGGTTGCATGGCTCTTGGAACATCCAGATCATGCACTGTGCAATTCAGATACTGTTTCGTCTTTCGATGGACTCTCAGACACAGATTCTATATCTGAAGAAGTGGAGGATATGACAGCATCTCACACAGAAGGGGTAAAGGGACAATAATTGGTACATTTTTGTTATGTTGACATTAATTGATATCAGTGGAGAGAGTGCTGTAGAGAATGTCATAGACCACTCGGTATATGACTAACTGAATGTGTTAAAATTTTTTCGATTATAAATTTGGTTCATTTCTCCATTGGAACCAATAATAACAGATACCAGTAATAAAATAATTGTTCACTTCATGTATTTATTACTCTTTTTTAAATTTGCATTTTAGAGGTTAGTTTTAAATTGAATTGCAAAACTATTTGAGGTTCATTGTGGTTTAAGTAAATTTACTCACCTGCAGGCAGCATCATCAGCAGGATATAATCAGCGCTCAGACTTCCTTAGCAATGATGAATATGCCATGTACATCCGTGATAACATTGCAGATGGCATGCTTGTTCGTTGTTGCAAGACATATGAAGAAGTTCACGAGGGAGATGTCGGAAGAGTGCTTAAAGTTGATAATGAAGGTCTTCATGACTTAAATGTTCAGGTACGTAATTTATCAATATGTTTAAATTACAAGCAGATCATAATATTTTGAGTGATGTTAGATGTTCATACTGACATGCATATTCATTTTCTTAGTACAGTTTATAGTGACGTTTATTAATTCTGTTTTAATTTTTACTGTACCTTAAATATTGTACTTGTTTAAGAAGTTTTTATAAAGTGATAGAAAATTGGTAAAGTAACCTCATATTTTACATTTGAAATTCCATTGATCAGTCTAAATCCAGGTATTCTTTGTGATTCCTTCATTATATTTTTATACTCGGTTGTCTCTGACGGCTGACCATTCATCTTCTTGTTTCCAAATATAAACGTTTAATGCCTTTGTGCATCATCATTATACATTTATTTTCAGGTTGATTGGCAGCACAAGGGAAGTACATACTGGGTGAGGTTTATTCACATTGAACTTATGGGATTTCCTCCTTCCAATCCCAGCTTGCATCCCATCAAAGTTGGAGACAGAGTAAAAGTGAAAGCTTCAGTAAAGAATCCAAAATACAAGTGGGGTTCGGTAAACCACAATAGTATCGGTGTAGTTACAAGTAAGTTAATCATCATTTTTCAAGATTTTATATGTAAAAATTAGTATTGTATTCATAATCGTATAATCATTCATTTCACCAACATTAATTCATTCAAAACGAACCTGTTGCATTTTGTATTCATAATGAATTGGTAAGAGAAAAAGCACCATCCAGTGCATTATATTGCTTAAATAATTTAACCACTGTCTCGGCTTTTGCTGCAGCCCATGAAGCTTTGACCTATTCATAAACTCAGTATCAGCATATAAGACAAACCCAGTTTTTCAGACCTATTTTCAAAGAGAAAAGTTGTGTCAGAAAATACGGTAAATATTTGATAGACCTAGCATGAACACAGATTTTACTATGAATTTTTATTATGTTCTTCGGAAATCATTATTTTGGTTTTTCTACTGATAATTAAGGGATGCCGGAAGAAGAGAATATATGCACCAATGACTAGGGACCTGAAAATTTAGCATTTGCGAAATTCGCGAAACTTTAAATTGCGGGTTAGAAAGTATTTTTCTTCCTCTGTAAGGTGATTTAGATGATTTTCTAGCAGAATTGAAAGTGCGAAAAAATGCGAATTTTCTATCAAATTGCAAAATCAAGAAAATGCGATTTATCAGTAAAATGCTATTTTTCAAGCGAAAAGCTTATTATATACCCTGTATACAAAAATTAAAGGCACTTTTTAAGTCCATTGGATGAAGCTACATTGCAAAGATGTGTTTTCCAAAGCTGCTCAGTCAGCAAAGAATAAACTGTCGATTTTGAAGATAAAGAACCCTGGCCAAAAGAACTTTGAGGTTATAGCGAAGACATTCTTCCTGAAGTCTACTGAACAATGTTGAATCAAATATTGACATGTTTCCAGGATTTTCGAGTATACCAAAACAAGAAATTCGAAGTGCATACAATTCATTTAAGAAGCTTATTTGAACAACAGGTGAAAAAATGAAAAATATGACATAGTGAAAGTGTTGAATGCTTCAAGAACAGAAAATAAAGCATTTTCAGAATATGTATGTATTTAATTCTCTTGATTTAACAATGAAGTCATTCTCCTTCGTGCTGCCCAATATTTCGATGTGATGTCCTGAGCTATTTGAAGGGCTGTGCAACTTGCCAGATGATCCATATCCATTTCCTGCTCCTGACAGCATAACAGACAATTTGGTGAAGTCAGTATACCGATTTTGTGGAGATATTTACTTAATCATGGCCATGTTTGGAAGTATTGTGGACACCAACAAATAATGTTGACGGTGAACGTGTTTTATCGCAATATGATGCTGTTGTTTTAGATAGACGATGTAATTTGAAGGAGGAAAACACGGAACTGTGCACAATGTTATCTTTTGAAAAATTAAAGGTAGAATTCACAAGTTTTCTTCGGAAAAAAATAGATGCTAATTCTGATGAAAAAATAGATGCTAAAAATTCAGGTCCCTGACCTGTGTGTCCTTCTTCCGGCAAATCCTTCATTTTGTATGTCTGTGTGCATGTGTGTGTGGTTTTTTTATGTCCAGAACTAATGAGCTTAATGGTATAATAGGTATTAGCAGTAATGGAAGAGATGTGAGTGTAGACTTCCCGCAACAAAACAACTGGACAGGAATCATTCCAGAGATGGAGGTGGTTCCTTGCTGTCATCAAGGTATAAGTTGCGACGGCTGCCTCATGTACCCTATTACGGGACCAAGATTTAAGTGCAAAGCATGTGATGATTTTAATTACTGTGAAAATTGTTTCTACACCAAAAAATTTCATCGTCACAGTTTTAACAGAATAGTTGAACCAGGTAAGTTATTGTTTCATTTGATTCATGTGTATAAATTATAAATTCACTACTAGGGGGCGGATTCATATGCACTGTTAAAATTTAAGAGCAGAGGTTACAAACATATACAAAAATTATGGCAAAACATGCAGTAACACTTTTGACACTATCTACCACAAGACTTATGATAGCCATACATAAATTTTACCACTGAATCTTGAAATAATGCTGAATTGAATGGTTTATAGTTCACTTAATTTAGGTGATTAATTTGTCCTTCACAGTTTGTTCAATTGTTGCAACAAATCGAAAATATACTTAAACATAAGATCACATATGTACATTTTCTTGGTAAGCTAATGATGCCATTGGTCCAAAAATTTTTACCAGATATTACATATTGCCTTGTGATAGTGAAACTCAGTTTTTATATTTATAACTTGAAAATTAAAGTAAACATTTCCCCAGCCATGTTCGCGAGGAAAGTTCTCTCTTCATAGTAGTGAGACTGCTTGGATCTCTAATGGTAAAATAAATAAAATTCACAACCTACTATTATTGCGAAGCTTCATGAAGAAATCTGGAAGTTGACAAAATAAATTAATAATTTTAGGTATTCTTGGAGGTACTGAAAAATAGTAGACTAACGTATATAAAAGTTCATCTCTGATCCAAATGTGATCAGAATCAAGATCTATGGAAGCCCTTTAATTAAGGTATCTTCTAAAGCACACATTTTAACGTCTGTATAAGAAATTTTATTAGTAATAACGTATTCCAAATAAAACAAAACAAAGTAATTAATTTGAAGAGTTGGATATAACTTGCGTATTAAGAAAACGATGTTATAGGAACTATATAAACATGATAAAACATTATCCAAGACCGGAATAAACGTTGGAAAGGAGAAAGAAAATAAGTAATTAACATACCAGATTGACTGCACGTGTTTAACATAAAATTATCATGTGAAGACTGAAATTCGTAACATTCACGTGATGATGTCAGTAAATAGATTTAAAATATTTCTAATGCTGACTCTCATGACAGAGGGTTCTCCTCCTTCCAGTAGGCATTACAAATATCAGTAGTTTGATAGAGTTTCTTTTTTTAACCATTCATTTTCTTGTTATTGCAGGAAGTGCAGCTGTATTCGCTGGGAAGCCAGGCAGGTATTACAGACAGGATATGTCGTTGGCTCTGAATACAGGACTAATTGAAGATTGGTCAAAATGTATCAAAACTCTGAGTGTTTCGTCACGAGAGACATGGGCTCATCGGCTTGTTGATGGTTCAGACAATTACTGGCAAAGCTGTGGTTCACAAGGGAAGGTACCGTACTGTTACCTTCAGAAATTCTTAAATCATGTAATAATTTTGAAGATGTGGTGGTGATATGCATGTGTCTATAGAAAGAAACTCGATAAAATCTACGAGTTTGATAAAAAGTTTGTGTCATAAATGTAATACAAACATTCTCATTGTACGTTCTATGCACCTAAATACAGTACAAAGATTAAACTTCATTAAAGATTTGAAATTTAGTTATAGAAACAATTGAAGGGTACACGGGAATAACGATCAAGGTCCATTTTAGAAAGTTTCGAGAAAAACGAATTTTAAAGTTTAAGCACTTAATACTTTGTTATGTGTGTATTTAATAGAAACTGACGTAGTGGAACGTCAAGAACGATTATTTCTTATTACTAGCTAGACCACATGATAGTACTTCCTTTCCACTATAAGGTAGCATTATTAACTCAATTTCTATTTTTGATGGACCTTGATCGTTTTTCCCGTGTATCCTTCAATTTTCCTTTGTTAATGTGAAACTCTGGCGATAATTTACCTTGGTTCACTAGTTTCGGCTTGATATGTAGTCATCTTCAGATATTAGTGAAGTCCTTGCTTGTTTCCGGTTTCTTCCATAACCTGAAGATCCATGTTTTGGCACTTCCTTTTGTCTTCTGACGCAAGAGTGGTACAACACCTTTAGAAGGCAGCTATGAAGTAAACAGTTGTGCTACCAACTATTGCACAATGTAAATGATTTACTAATAGCTTCACTTTCATTAGACTGTTTTTTCATAGGCCTTGAAAATATAAAAAAGTTCTCGTTTTACGAAAAACCCTCATACTAAATATAGTGCTTCAATGTATTACACTTAATTGCTATGTATTCCGAATTCTCTTGTTACATAACTGAATAATATGTATATTGGTTTTCTTTCAGCACTGGATTCGAATGGAAATGCAACCTGATGTTTTAGTGCATTCATTAAAAATGACAGTTGATCCTTCTGATAGCAGTTACACGCCATCTCTTGTTGTTGTAAGCGGAGGAGATTCTTTCACTGCCATGAATGAGTTGTCTACTATTAACATTCGTAATACTGACACTGTGGTGACTCTGTTATCCGACTTGAAGGAGGTAATAATTCATCTTTTAGTTCTACTTCATGATATATTTACCTTTAAATATTTTAAAATTTGTGATAACATTAGAAGTATGCGAAATTAGAGTTTAACAAGACGGAATATAAACCTGTATTTTAATAAGCTGCCATACAAAACATAAGATTAACAGTAATGTAAATTAGATGTGTCTAAGTTAAAACATATAAAAGATCTTCCACGTTTATATTGCTCACTTGGTCTCTAAGATTATAGCAAACAGCGTTTCTTAAAACTTGATTGCAGATGCTTATACTATTCTTTTATCGATTCTCTTTAATATCCAGTTTTCAGATGCGTACTTCATTGTGAGTTCGCCATGACTTTTCAGTATTTTAACATTGTATCTTTTCTGGTTTTATTTCTCATTATTCTGATGTTCCATAGATATCAAAATTTATGCAGTTTTTGTATTAGAGCACTATCAGAATTGAATGACACATCACAATGTAGATAATTAATGTTTGAACTTGTTCCACAGCATTATTGTTCAAAATAATTAACGCTCACAGAAGTAGAGTGGAAGTGGCAGTGCACAGTGCAACTGCCCACATGCGAGTGTGGAAAGATAGAAGTTACATATATATTTGAGTGGTATTTGTGTGTATATAATTTTTTTTTTTTTCTGTTTTCAGAACCACTCCTGTATAGAAATTGCCATAAAACAATGCAGAAATGGAGGTATAGATTGCAAAATTCATGCTCTTAATATAATTGGTAAAAAGCGAACATCAGAGGGTCAGCTACCAACTGCATTATCATTCCTAGCCTCGGACAATGATGACATTCAGGTATAGTATAATGTAATGGAAGTGACTCATATTTCAGAACTTTCCATTATGAGAAAGTTCTTGCAGTACATAGTTCCAGCATGTATTAACAATGTGAACTAGTATATGAGCCGTTCAGAGCAAAAGTGGTGTAAGTCAAAATTGAGTAATGAGGTTTAAAATAAAAATTGTGTAAAACATAGCGCAAAGTAGCAATTAATATGTCCTTCTTGCTATTCACTGACTACTGTTAGTTTAAATAAGTTGAATATTAATTGCTACTTTGCGCTGTATTTTACAGAATGTTCAATTTAACCCTCATTAGCCATTTTTGACTTACACCACTTTTGCTCTGAATGGCTCATATATATATATATATATATATATATATATATATATATATAGTTTTGTTATTTGTCATTTTTAACAATATTCGTACATGGAAAAATGTTATTCGAAGAATTAATAGCATTCTGGTTCAATTTCAATAAATAGAGATTTATAATTTGAAATAAAAATATTAGTAGCTACATTATAACCCAGCCAGTTCGAAGTAATTGGGTAATTGATTAAATGGCGATCTTACTCGTGTTAATTGTGTAAGTATGTGCGGCTTACAGCTGTTTCGGTGCTTCTTCACACCATCCTCAGAGCCTACTAGATCTCGGCGTCATCTCGAACTTCGCTGCCTGTTGTGTGGGTGCGTTCGATTGTTGAAAAGTGTTGAAATGTGGTGTCAAAAGTAATTGGGGCTCGAATTTGTTCTGATTAGCAAATGTTCGGATTATCCAAAATTCTATTTCCCATGTATTACTTTATGTTTATATTTCCTTAGTAGATCACGTGTTATTTTACTTATTTGTATTGTAAATATTTATTTATTATAAAACTTGCCAATCACAAATTTGGCTTCGCTCTAGGACAAAGTATACCATATGAAATTTTATTTGCGGAGTGTGGAATAAGTTATCAGTTCAGAACGAAAATAGAAAATGTATAACAATAAAAAATTATGAAGATTAGAATGTATGACAGTAAAAAAAAAAAAAAAAACACATATTCACCAAATAAAATAACTTACAATTTTATATGTATAAAAGTCAAGTTTATGAATGCATATGATAATTTGAATGCAACTTCGCAGAGCCATTATTGTAATTTCCTCACAAAAATGTTTTTGTAACCCATTGTCTGACGAAAGTTATAAAACAATTTTGGAATTGTTCACCTAGACCCCACTATACTACCGTGATTTTTTCAAATTATAAAATTTTTCAAAATAATTGGCTGTTGGTCTGTAAATATATCTTTTCTCCTGATCTACTTCTATATGTTCCATAATTTGTTCAGTTACATCATGATGTGTTATGAAATGTTTCACTCTTTCTAAAGCAGTTAACAAGCGTCATTAAAGGACATCAGATTGGTCGAGGAAAGCATGAGCAGCTTCAAATTTCCACAATTTCTTAGTGGGTCGCACTTAACAATGAATGTTCTTACATTTTCACGACAAACTTAATTTCGAGCAAAATTGATTTAGGCTATATAGGTGACATTTCATATGTCCTGGGGTTAAGGTACGATTGTAGAAGTTTAAAAAACCGTATAAGCGAAATAAAGTAACATAGAAGATACAGGAATTTTGCCAGGATTTTAGAAAACACACAAAACTGTGAAAAATGTATGTGTGAGACGTATAAAAGAAGTTATACCTTTTTTTTTTTTCATTTCATTTATTATATTCCATAGATCTTACATGAGCAATGAAGCTTTAAGATGTGGAATAAGTCAAAATTTTACAATATTACAATTACAATTTTTACAAATTTTTACAAATTTTACAATATTTTACAATTTTTACAGTTTTACAATTTTGTAATTTTCTACAATTTTTTACAATATTTTGGCGATATGTAGTGAGGTGAGGTGAGGTGAGGTGATTACATTTCTATGAACACTTCGAGTTTGTGACCATTGTCATATGGTTAGTTGCTTTAATATGAGTGCTTGACTATATAGATATAACATATGTGTTGGCATAGGTATGTATTTCTCCATGAATGTAGAGCATAGTACCTACTTCATTCAAACAACTGACATACATTTTCTGTTAATAAAATGAAGTGAACCTGGGCATCTGTGAGTGGTACATAGGATCATTTAGTTAAAAATCTAGTTCTTTCCTAAAAGTTTTTTTATCAGTTTGTTTTCTATTTATATATATAGGACACGAGTGTATTTGCAACACAACAGAAAAGCCATGTTGTAGACTCAAGACCAGAGATCCATACTAAAGTGCTGGTCTGGGGGCTGAATGATAAGGACCAGCTAGGAGGACTGAAAGGATCCAAAGTGAAGCTGCCAGTTTATTCGGAAGCTCTTTCAGGTCTTAAACCCATCCATATTTCAGGAGGATCGAAGTCCCTCTTTATTGTTTCACTTGAAGGAAAAGTAAGTGCACCATTATATAAATTATTAATCTGTAATTCCTTCCTTTTCTTTGTGTATGTATTGATTGTGCACTGATGGCTCTTGTACTCTGGAGTTAAAATTCTGACGATGTTAAATGACACTCGGGAGGAAATTAAACGCAGAATAAATATGGGAAATGCGTGTTATTATTTGGTTGAGAAGCTCTTATCATCCAGTCTGCTGTCCAAAAATCTGAAAGTTAGAATTTATAAAACAGTTATATTACCGGTTGTTCTGTATGGTTGTGAAACTTGGACTCTCACTCTGAGAGAGGAACATAGGTTAAGGGTGTTTGAGAATAAGGTGCTTAGGAAAATATTTGGGGCTAAGCGGGATGAAGTTACAGGAGAATGGAGAAAGTTACACAACACAGAACTGCACGCATTGTATTCTTCACCTAACATAATTAGGAACTTAAACTTAAAATCCAGACGTTTGAGATGGGCAGGGCATGTAGCACGTATGGGCGAGTCCAGAAATGCATATAGAGTGTTAGTTGGGAGATCGGAGGGAAAGAGACCTTTGGGGAGGCCGAGACGTAGATGGGAGGATAATATTAAAATGGATTTGAGGAAGGTGGGGTGTGATGATAGAAACTGGATTAATCTTGCACAGGATAGGAACCGCTGGCGGGCTTATGTGAGGGCGGCAATGAACCTTCGGGTTCCTTAAAAGCCATTTGTAAGTAAGTAAGTATAGAGATATACAAAACATACAGGCTACTTATTTGGACAACATTTCTATTAATCATATTTCTAGTTAAGTGGAATTAATTCCTTAAAAGTAAAATGAGGTGTGACTTGATGCGCTGGGGGGGGGGGGGGGGATGACTTGATACGTTTTGTAGGTTGATGTTTTGTTTCGAGACATCAACTTACAAAACGTATCAAGTCTCCCAGCATATAAAACAGAGTGACTAGATATGCTTGGGGGGAATTTATATGTTTTGTAGGTTGATGTTTCGGTTCCGAAATATCAACTTACAAAATGTATCAAGTCCCCCCAGTGTATCAAGTCACCCCATTTTACGGTGTTGTATTTTCTAATCAATACTTTTAGCAAATAATTGTCACATTGTTTTCCTTCTAATTGCTTGTAATGACTACTTCTTAATCTAAGGAACTTCTTACAATACAGTGCAGCTTCGATTATCATTGTCTTCGACTGTTATCATTTTATGTTTGCTATGTAGAAGTTTTATATAATATTCTTATTGAATTTGGTATCCCCAAGAAACTAGTTCGATTAATTAAAATGTGTCTTAGTGAAACTTACGGCAGAGTCTGTATAAGCCAGTTTCTATCTGATGCTTTTCCAATTCACTGCGGGCTAAAGCAGGGAGATGCACTGTCACCTGTACTTTTTAACTTTATAATCTAAATTTAACAGAAGAACTACTGAAATCAGAAGTAAACACTGAAATACTGAAACAATTGTCTTTAGAGACAATTAATATTAGGTACCCTCCACAAAACTGGCTTCATTTATACACCGACGGATCCTTGATCTCCAGAGAACAAGGTGCCGGTGCAGGTGTTACGTGCTGTCTCTTCTCACTTTATAGATCTCTTGGATATGGAACAATAAGTTTTGATGGTGAAATCATTGCAATAAGTGAATGTCTCAGGAATCTTCTATGCCACATCAATAAATTTAGGAATGCAGTTATATTGTCAGACTCCAAAGCAGCTATTCTATCAATCGTCTCTAAACACACACCTTCATCTCAAACAGCAGAAATAACTAAAATGCTCTCTCAATTATTATCACTCAATAAAAGAATTGTATTCCAATGGATACCATCCCATTGTGGAATCCTGGGAAACGAGAATGTGGATGCTTTAGCAAAGAAGGGCAGCACTGCTACTTACAGACCTGTTACTAAATCTACGTATTACTCTGTGAAGAGATTTATTAAATCTACATACTTAGACTTCAACAAACAAAATTTGATAACTCAATCCCAAGGGAAAAAATGGAACTCTCTGCATCAAAATCCACAGTTAATTCCCGATTTACTACGAAAATCGTCTGTAGCTGCATTTAGATTGGCAACAGTCCATGATTGTTTGGCCAAACGTTGCATAGAATTGGAATATATCAGTCCCCTAACTGCCCATTGTGCAACTCAAACCAAGAAATGGATTCGGAACACCTCAAAATCTGTGCTTCAGTGGCTAGTCATGATAATATCTGTGAAAAATATTGGAGTGCAAGAGGTCAAATGACTTTATTGTCAAACGCCTGGCATTAGAAAACAACAACAACAACTTTTTAACTTCGCTCTAGAATATGCCATTAGGAAAGTTCAGGATAACAGAGAGGGTTTGGAATTGAACGGGTTACATCAGCTTCTTGTCTATGCAGATGACGTGAATATGCTAGGGAAAACGTGGAAATTCTACTTGAAGCAAGTAAAGAGATAGGGTTAGAAGTAAATCCTGAAAAGACTAAATATATGATTATGTCTCGTGATCAGAATATTGTACGAAATGGAACTATGAAAGTTGGAGATTTATCCTTCGAAGAGGTGGAAAAATTCAAATATCTTGGAGCAACAGTAACAAATATAAATGACATTTGGGAAGAAATTAAACGCAGAATAAATATGGGAAATGCCTGTTATTATTCAGTTGAGAAGCTTTTGTCAATTAGTCTGCTGTCAAAAAATCTGAAAGTTAGAATTTATAAAACAGTTATATTGCCGGTTGTTCTGTATGGCTGTGAAACTTGGACTCTCACTTTTAGAGAGGAACAGAGTTTGAGGGTTTTTGAGAATATGGTTCTTAGGAAAATATTTGAGGCTAAGAGGGATGAAGTTACAGGAGAATGGAGAAAGTTACACAACGCAGAACTGCACGCATTGTATCCTTCACCTAACATAATTAGGAACATTAAATCCAGACGTTTGAGATGGGCAGGGCATATAGCACGTATGGGCGAATCCAGAAATGCATATAGAGTGTTAGTTGGGAGGCCAGAGGGGAAGAGACCTTTGGGGAGGCCGAGACGTAGGTGGGAAGATAATATTAAAATGGATTTGAGGGAGGTGGGATATGATGGTAGAGACTGGATTAATCTTGCTCAGGATAGGGACCAATGGCGGGCTTATGTGAGGGCGGCAATGAGCCTCCGGGTTCCTTAAAAGCCAGTAAGTAAGTAAGTATGTAGTAAGGTCATAACCTAAAAGAATCATGTACAATATATGCTATATGTGCCCAAGGTTTTATTTGCAGAATGAATTGTAACATAGATTTAAATTATTCCATTGTCGTTGTTTTCATAACCATCGCAATTTTAGGGAATGAATGACAAATTCATGTAGTAAGTCATTACTCACTTCGACTTAGTACTGTACCAGAGTATACTGGCTAAAGTTGATTAGGAATACGTATATGTTAACATGTTTAATATGTAGAGGTGAGCTGTAATAAAACAACTATGGATTGCAATAACTTCGTTACAGTGTGAGAAATATTTAGGCTACCACAGAGTTCATAATTATGGTACTGTAGTCTTTAATATGTACAGTATTTATATGATAATTATTAGTAATTTTCAATTTTACTTATAGCTTTCCCTTTTAATTTGTGCAAATATTTGGAAGTTTTCATATCTTACCAAAGTACTATTAATTTATGTGTTCGCGTAGGCTTCCGTGGCTGGTGTACATGGTGTATGGATAAGCTTCAAGGCTTCTACCACATTGTCTTGGTGTCGTTGGCTGACGTTTCGACCGCTGTGTTGTGGCCATCTTCAGAGCAGTTGTTGGACTGCTCTGAAGATGGCCACAACACAGCAGTCGAAACATCAGCTAATAACACCAAGACAACGTGGTAGAAGCTCTGAAGCTTATCCACACACTATTAATTTATGTTTACTTTGTCTTTTCAGGCCTACCATTTTACTAATATTGTCTGCTTAAAGGTTTCAATCACTTCGTACATGCATACATGACACGGAGACCTATTATTCGAGCCTTGATAGTATGAGAATTGAATCATTTCGAAGTTCACTACAATTCTTACATTTTTTAATTCCAAACATCTTGTTTCCTGAAATGCACAAATAAAATGCTGAAATATGTTACTGTATCACCACCATCACTATCATTACTACTACCATCATCATCAGCAAAGCAAGTGGAGTACCAAAAAATACTGGCGCTGTTAGAACTTAATTTCACAGTATTTTTAGGATATCAACAAATACGTGTTATAATAATCATTTTGTTACCTCGGCATTAAAATTTCTTTATGCGTAAATAATTTTATGTTGCAGACTCAGAGGTCTGAATTTTATTATGGGAAGGATATACATTGTGCATGTAGACTCTCTACTAGAAAAAAATAATTTTCTGTTTCTTTTCATAGCTGTATGCTTGTGGAGAAGGCACTAATGGTCGGTTGGGTCTTGGGCACAGTAATAATGTGTCAGTGCCTCGGCAACTCACTTCACTTAGTCAATATGTAGTCAAGAAGGTGGCAGTCCATTCAGGAGGCAAACATGCAATGGCCCTCACGTTGGATGGCAAGGTAAGTGCTTAAAATGAAGTGTTCAAGGAGAAGTAGCAATATTTTCTAGAATATCTTATATACAAGTATAAGAGATCAGAAGTATACGAGATTATTACTGTCAATTGAAAAATATTGTCTTTAATATACATCTTCATTACACAGTAAGTCGACCTGGTTGGCGAGTTGGTATAGCGCTGGCCTTCTATGCCCAAGGTTGCAGGTTCGATCCCGGGCCAGGTGATGGCATTTAAGTGTGCTTAAATGCGACAGGCTCATGTCAGTAGATTTACTGGCATGTAAAAGAACTCCTGCAGAACAAAATTCTGGCACATCCGGTGACGCTGATATAACCTCTGTAGTTGCGAGCATCGTTAAATAAAACATAACATTTAACATTTGCACAGTAATGATCTCCTGGGATCTCCCGTATTTTCCCTTAATTTTTAAGTCTCCTATATTATTCTTCTCTTCGAACATTTTTCTCCCTTATTTTTGCATAATGTGAAAATTTTTATTCTAAACATTTGATTTTGCCGTGAATGATGATTGTATAGATTGTATATATATGATGAACTTTGTTGTTCAAGACAGGTATTAAAATGTGCAGTCTTTATAGAAAATAATGCTTGCCAGAAATGAGTTTTAGTGCTCACCTGTCTAAAATCAAACCGTGTTAATGTTATAAATTTGGGGAAACTGGCTAGTTTTGTTCTAAGCATACCAAGTAGTAATGCTTATATACAACGAGGATGTTTCATCTCATGAATAATAATTGGACAGATGTTCAAAACGGGAACACTACACATCTAATCAAATCAGAGCTGCAAACTGCAGTCGACTAAAACTATGAGGCGCGTTCATAAAGTAACTTTCCCACTCGTCCCATAGCTAGCAAACCATATGTTGCGTGAAACAACTGCGTGTACGTGATGAGTAATGTCCTGGCATGGCGCATGCGCTAGTGGAACTTCCCGAGTGCTCTCAGAAGCTTCATTTCATTGGTTGAAGATGGACACTCCTATTCCAGCTCCCGCCGCTTGTGAAGTGCAGTCAGTGATAAAGTTTTGAATGCACAGGGCATAGCGCCGATTGAAATTGATCGTCAGCTGTGCCAGGTCTATGGGTCTAACGTCATGAGCAAGCAGATGGTGCATTGTTCCACAAGGTTGTCTGCGATGATGGTTGGCCTCCCACTGCGCTCCTCATCATGCACATTTTGGCGTCCTGCTGAAAATTGTCTACAGCAGCAACGCACCATCTGCTTGCCCATAGACCTGGCTCAGCTGACAATCAATTTCAATCGGCGCTATGCCCTGTGCATTCAAAAACTTTATCACTGATAGCACTTTACATGTGGTGGGAACTGGAATAGGAGTGTCCATCTTCAACCAATGCAACGAAGCTACTGAGAGCACTCGGGAAGTTCTGCTAGCGCATGCGCCATGCCAGGACATTATTCTATCACGTACACGCAGTCGCTTCGCGCAACATATGGTTTGCTAGCTATGGGAAAGTTACTTTATGGACACGCCTCATATTATGCGAGACAAAATCTGTCTCAAAATACTCTTAATTTAAACTAGCTGCCGAAGTGTAGAATATAGTTGTTTTTTAGTAACTGAACGGAATAATTTGTCTATTTCCCATGTGAAATTTTGTCGATTCCTTAGTCTCCCATATTTTCTTCAAAAAAAGTTGGCAACCCTGTCACTGTCACTGCTTTATCGCCTTTGAGCAGCATTGATCTCCATAAAATAACGTTTGTTGCATAATAGTAGTAGTAAAGTCCTTTCGCAAACTAAATATATGATAGCAACTAGAAATAAAAATAAATGGGGAAACTTAAAAGACATAAGAATTGGAGATTATAATTTTGAAAGAGTTACGAATTTTAAATATCTTGGATCAATAATTACTGAAGACAATAATACCTCTGAGGAGATAAAAGAGAGATTGAAAGAAGGGAATAGATGTTATTGGGCACTTCTCCAATTAATGAGATCTAGACACCTTTCGAAGGCAGGAAAAATAAAGATATACAGAACTGTGTTGAGACCAATTGTCACCTATGCATCGGAAACCTGGTCTATGCTTAAGGAAGACGAAAATAGAATTGCTATTTGGGAGAGAAAAATTTTAAGGAGAATATATGGACCAAAATTAATAAACGGAGAATGGAGATTGAGATACAATAGTGAGTTGTACGAGTTATATGGTAAACCTTCAATATTGGGGGAAATAAAAAGCTCAAGATTAAAATGGCTGGGCCATGTGGAAAGAAGAGAAGAAAACTCATTACTACACAGGATATATAGAGGAAATCCAGGAGGAAGAAGATGCACAGGGAGACCTAGAAAGACATGGATGAAAGATGTGGAGGAGGATATGAAGGAGCTGGGGATCCGAACGTGGAGGAGGTGTGCCCGGGACAAGAATGATTGGGCTTCACTTGTTAGGCAGGCTTTAGTCCTACAAGGGCTGTAATGCCACAGATGATGATGATGATGATGATGATTATGATGAAAGTCCTTTCGCTCCTCCGGGAAGCATAGGGTCCTTGTGAAAACACGCCATCTTACTCTGTTTTTAGCCATAGCTTTGACTTCATTTCGTTGCATAATAATTAATGTAAAATTTCCGATGTTTTATCTGGCTTTTTTTTTTTTATCTCCCTTCAGGTATTCTCTTGGGGTGAAGGAGAGGATGGCAAACTGGGTCACAACAATAGGTTAAGTCTTGATAAACCACGTTTGATTGAGAGTTTGAAATCAAAACGCATTCGAGACATCGCATGTGGAAGTTCTCATAGTGCTGCCATCACGTCAAATGGAGAACTGTATTCATGGGGACTTGGAGAATATGGCCGACTGGGACACGGAGATAATGTAACTCAGCTGAAACCAAAGCTGGTGAGTATGTTGTTCGAATTCATTCTGGATTACATTGACGAACATATTCGTTATATTGTGTTCAGGTGAAAGACCAATAAAATCCTTATCATGTTGTACTTGTTCATTTACATTTATATTATCGATCTTATTCGTTATGTTCTATTCAGGTGAAAACCCTCTTAGGTAATCGCATTATACAAGTTGCCTGTGGAAGTCGGGATGCACAAACGCTGGCTCTGTCGGATGAAGGATTGGTATTTTCGTGGGGTGATGGAGATTTTGGAAAATTGGGTCGAGGTGGAAGTGAGGGCTGCAACACTCCTCACAACATTGAGCGACTGAATGGAATGGGAGTGTGTCAGATAGAGTGTGGTGCCCAGTTCTCTCTGGCCCTTACCAAATATGGACAGGTAAGTGCTCTTCTTTTTTAAATATTAATCACAACAATTCCACTAATACCGGTACTTATCATCTACAAATTTTTTTTTTAAATCCATTGGCAGATACTTCTATAATTCACCCAGGTGTTGTTGCTGTTAACTAATGCTGAGTTTTTAGCATCAAACCCATTAACTCTCTCCTCTCCAATATTTCTCACATACAGATTCACCAACGTGTATCCATCTAGGAGTAATGTGCCGAAACTGTAATTCCTTTTGTACTATGATAAGCGAACTACATTATTGCAACAAAAATAAACTTCAGGGGACAAAATTGTTTTCTGGGAACAAAAATGGGGACGTTTATATTCTCCAGGCACAGTGATTGAAAATGAGGAACTATATCTGGAAACAAGGGACGTCTAGTAACTCTAAATTAAGCTGTGTAGCTAAAACAAGATGATGTGAAGAAACCCCTAAGTTTAAATCTTAAGTAGTAATATACCGTGTGTTCATTTCAAAACTTCCCACCTTGAATAATTATACATATGCAAGGAATACGATTTTGAGGAAAAACACATCGTTTTAGTTTTCAAAGAAGAAGTTCAAATCCACTGCTGCTGATTGAATTTTACTCCCATTCCCACTTTTGAATTTCAAATTGCACCCCCATCTTCAGCCACATCATTTAAAGGGATGATTAATCGTATCTGTCTACCAAGAAAAAAAATGTATGGTAACTTGGTTCATCCATTTCTGAGATATAGCCAGAAACATATAATTTAATGAATTAAATTTTATTTGTTACTAGACCGTATTATGAAGATACTAGGTCATTTCTCTGTGTACTAGAAAGCAATTCTGTTGTTTGCCTGGTATGATGGAGTTCCTGTCGTTTTTTTTATACATGCCCTAACATCTTCGGTCATATCATGTGTGTAGGATCATTAGGTATTTGTCAGTAGGCTGTATACTATTGTTGTGATTCTGTTTCTACTGTCATTTGTTATAAATGGCTTGCATTCATTTTTAACATCTGTAATCATATTATTGTCATTCTTTAAATTATATGTTTCTGGCTGTATCTCAGAAATGGAAAAACTGAATTTTTTTATAAACAGATAGGATTTATCATTTCCTTTAAAATGACTCTTTGAAGATAGGGATGTAATTTGAAAGTCAAAGGTGCGAATGGGAGGGGGCGAAGGGATTGAACAGAATATTCAATCAGCAGTGGTTTTGAATATATGTTTAACATATCACAACAAAATCACAATTGCGACAAATAGAAGGCTGGTGACGCATAATGCCTAGTCATGTTATGTATATGCATAGTGGAACTCTCTATTGTCAATTTGTTTAATTCTGGTGAAAGAAAGGAAAAAATAAGGAACTCAGATGTACAGATATAATAATTAATTTTTTAATTAAATGTTAATATTTTAATAAAGCTTTGTCTTTACAGTAAAGTAAATTAAATTTAAATTTATTTTAAAATGTTTGTGTAATAATTCTTTGAATTTATATGTTTATTAATCACATTATGCTGTGTTCTATTGGGCAACCTTTAATTTAAAGGCAGCTCTATTAATAGTATTATTATTATTATTATTATTATTATTATTATTATTATTATTGTTATCTAATTCAGAATCATTATAAATCTATACTAATAATAAATCTGTAGCCGAAATTTTTCTGGTAATTTTCGATTTTCCAAAAATAATTGGTCCTAACATATACAATTAACCACCCTGATACCGAAAATCGCTTTTTTGAAATTTTTGTTTGTATGTCTGTCTGTATGTGTATTTGTTACTTTTTCACGCGATAATGGCTGAACGGATTTCGATGAAAATTGGAATATAAATTAAGTTCGTTGTAACTTAGATTTTAGGCTATATGACATTCAAAATACATTATTTAAAAGGGGGGTTATAAGGGGGCCTGAATTAAATAAATCGAAATATCTCGCTTATTATTGATTCTTGTGAAAAATGTTACATAACAAAAGTTTCTTTAAAAATAATTTCCGATAAGGTTTATTCCTTGAAAAATTTTGATAGGACTGATATTTAATGAGATAAATGAGTTTTAAAATTAAAATAACTGCCATCTAAGGCCGTGTAATGAATTAAAAAACAAATGACTTCGTCTATAAGGGGCCTTGGACAGCAACAATCGAAAGCTATGAAAGATAGCCTACAGATAATGTTTCTGTGAAGTAATATCAGAAGCTAAATTAACCGATTTGTATAATTAATTATTAATTCACCATTGGAAAGTGTAATTTCTCTAGATGGACATAATGCTATAATGTTATTACAGTAACTTCTGAGTGAATCGAGGACAGGTAAGATTAAAATAGCTTCTTATGCACAGAAAACTTGATAGGCTATTCTGTACATTCGTTTCCTTATTTCCTAAAATAATTTTTATGACCAAATGAGTGGTCTCTGGATCAAAATGATCGCATTTTAATTATGAAAATACAATTTAAATTAAGTAACATAATAAACGATTTATCCTTATATCAAACACGAATGTTCCCTGGATCAAATGTCCTATTTTAATTATGTAATTACTTTATATTTATTTCTAACGGGTGCAGCGGAGCGCACGGGTACGGCTAGTGTATAATAAGAGGATTGTTGTCACAGAGAATTTGGTTTTCATATGTATTATCCATTATTTTCCATTTGTAGACTAAAAAAGAAAAATACGATATATTGAAAAACATGAGTAAAATTGTCCAATTTAGACTGGTACTAGCACTAGTGGCCCCTATAAGCACAATCGTAATCTTATCGAATAACGGCAAGTTAAGAATTCTGCCACTGGACAAAGAAAATCTTACAATAACTACAAAATAATAGAAAAATAGATTATTAATTTTTGTAGTTTGTTTTTGAATAATGGATAAATTATACGTTTAATAGGTATGGACATGGGGCAAAGGAGATTATTTTCGTTTGGGGCATGGCACGGATCAGCATGTAAGGAAACCCACTTTAGTTGAAGGACTGAGGGGCAAGAAGATAGTCCACGTAGCTGTGGGAGCTCTCCACTGCCTTGCTGTTTCCGACACAGGACAGGTATGTCCCAATTGTGACGAAATTAAATGTTGTATTTAATCTATAATTGTTTAATATTGCAGTATCTTCTGATTTACAACATGTAAGCTACATAGAGATCATATCGCTAATGAGGTAATAAGAGAGGAGCTAAAAACAAATAATATAGTTGAGGAAATCGAGGTGTCTAAACAAACATGGATTGTCATCTGTTACGGATGAGTGTCCTCAAAATAAGTAAGTGGTTATTATAGTATAGATCTGTCAGCTGAAGAAGTGTGGGACAACCTAAAAAGTGTTGGACAGATGGAAACTAAATCTTGGAACAGGTCCTGGAGATCATATCCTTGTTTGTAAGAACAAGAACAACAATATATTCCGCCTTAAAATGCCCCATCCTCTCATTTCCAGACCATCAGAATCCAGAAAGATCTTAGTTGATCATATCCGGGAACCAAGGGCAACTGCAGGATCGAATCTCAGTGGTAGCAAGATGGTTAGAAAATTATAGGAAATGGATGCACGAGAAGAGAGAAAACTGAACATGAAAAATAGCTAGTTCTGAAATCTAAATTACCTTGCGCACGCATTCATAGTTTAAAGCACTCATTTTTGTTGAATTGTTTACCGAGGATTTGAGGAAACAGGCAACATATTTGCAACCAAGACCTCTTCAAGTGATATCTCTATCCAATGCTTTTGCTTCAGTAAAAGGTAAAGGTATCCCCGTAACATGCCATGAAGGCACTTGGGGGGCATGGAGGTAGAGCCCCATGCTTTCCATGACCTCGGCACCTGAGGTGGTGTGGTCGGCACCATGCTCTGACCACCTTTTACCCCTGGAAAAGACCCGGTACTCAATTTTATAGGAGGCTGAGTGAACCTCGGGGTCGTTCTGAAAGTTTGGCGATGAGAAAAAAATCCTGTCACCACCTGGGATCGAACCCCGGACCTTCCAGTCTGTAGCCAGCTGCTCTACCAGCTGAGCTACCCGGCCGCCTTTGCTTCAGTAAATTCTCATTTTACAAACCTATGGATCAACAATTGGCTCTCTTCTGACAAAAGAAAAATTTTACAGTCTGCACAAAAGAAACCAAATGACCTGGAAATGTACAAAAACTTGCCCAGATATGTTCAAATATTTTTAACAAGAGCCAGAACAGGTCACATTGTCACTCAATTGTACCTACACCGATTTCACATTTCTGATAATCCTACTTGTCTGTGATGTAATAATCATGATGAAGATTTGGAACACATTCTTCTATACTGTCCATCCATAAACCACAAAAGAAGTAAATTAAAATCATCAGTACCAGTTACAGAAGACACAGCCCTGCAGTATATATTGACTACACCCCACCCCTGACTACTAGCAACAGGCATCTATAATGAACACCGATCAAAATACCCATCATTTCTTGTGAAAAACAACAACTGAATAGACTACAGTGGACTATAGTGGACTTTATGTTGTCAGCAAACAGCTGGATACATTAAGAAGATTGACTGAGGAAACATGTATCGAGCACATAGAGAAAATTAAAAAACCTGCGTAATGCTACCACTGGCTACCCCCTGTGGGCGCCCTTGCCAGGAGAAGTAGCAATGAGCTTTCTATTAAATTTTCACTGGCTAGTAGTCTAAACATAGTCATAAAATGAAATATTCAATTGCATGTTGTAACAAGACTGTGTAGGCATGGTGGAGTGGAGTAGAAGTTTGCATTTCCTTGAGTGTAAAATCGCTGAATTTTCTGTTGCTGTGTAGGTTTATGCATGGGGTGATAACGACCACGGACAGCAAGGCAATGGCACAACTATAGTGAACCGCAAGCCTGCTCCAGTGCATGGTTTGGAAGACGTGCATGTGAACCGAGTGGCGTGCGGGTCTTCTCACTCTATTGCCTGGACCACTTTCAACATGCAGCTACCCAACATGCATGAACCTGTGCTCTTCATCTCTTCGAGCGACCCTCTTGGTGCATCAACTTTAGGTAACATCAGCAACTTAGCCATTGCTTTTTATTTGTCTTTAATTCTTCTGGAAAAATAAGAAAATCTGAGAAAATGAACAGTGCCATTAAATAAATATATTTTATTATTGCCTTCACCACCATTCATGGATTGTACCATTTGATCTGTTCTATTTCATCATCACAGACTTCACCATTGTTGATATCACACTGCATTTAATATGCCCACTATTTTAAAGAAGGCTGAAATGTCGACACTTCCGTCAAAATTACGTATTTTTTATTTTCATGCTTACTCCAGTGATTTTTCTTTCATGATATATAATCATTTTGTTCTGCAGCCATTTTTAAGTCCATGCGGGGTAGAATATACAGGGTGTTTTTCATGAATGATTTTTCATAAATTTAAGGTGTAATAGAGGATGCTATTGGAAATATTTTTTGTTAAACTACAGCCGACCAGTCTCCGGCTCTGACATTTCGCTTGGAAAGAGAAGAGAGAACGAGAGAGAAAGATAGTGACCAGCATTGTCAACCTATGGCGTTTTGAAGTTGTGAAAAGAACCTCGAAATTCCACTGTGAATGAAACTATTCTCCTAAATTTTAACCTTAAAACACTCTGGTTCGGTTTAAAGTAATGTATTTAATTCTATTGTAATTTGCTGTTACAAGACTTGAGTTCTGAAATGCGAAGATTAATTCAATCGCAGTTTGCAATGCTGGGGGAGAGGTGGGCACTAGAGGTTAAAGTAGTCTGCTAGAACCAACCAGCTATGAGCGTCTGATGTATTTAGCGCGATGTTGCCACTTCTTTTTTTTGTGCGAAGCACGTGGCGAACGAGTCGTTCTTTGTGTTATAGTACAGGCGAAGTAGTTGTGTTTTTTTGTGCTTGAGCGATTTACGGTGCCTGTAAACTTTATTATTGATATAGTAATATGGCCAGTGGTTGTCAGAATCAAAGAAGGAAAAAATCGGCTCTTTTAAGAGCTAAAGTCATGAATTTATATACAGATTGCGTGAATATTTTGAGAAGGAGCGAGACAATAGAGAACCTCTCCTCCCTCTTACGAAAGTGGTAGATAGAGTTTGTGACGCTTTGAAGGTGGGAAAAACAACCGTTAAAAGTGTGACGTCTTTCCACTCGAGTATTAACAGATTCTAAGGAAAATAGAGTCTATTTCATTTGATATACTGGACTTTCATTATAAAGATATTCCCATAGTCTGTGGTAATATACTGTAGGCCTATGTATAATTTACATACGTGTTCGCATTAGTTTTTATTCTGTTATAATTATTTAGCTGTGAACATTAACGAAAGATGCGATGTACATTTATGTAAAATGATTTACATACGCTTTCGCATTAGTTTTTATTCTGTTATAATTATTTAGCTGTGTACATTAACGAAAGATGCGATCTACATTTGTGTAAAATGATTTACATACGTGTTCGTATTAGTTTTTATTCTGTTATAATTACTTAGCTGTGTACATTAACGAAAGATGCGATCTACGTTTGTGTAAAATTATTTACATACGCGTTCGTATTAGTTCTTTTTTTTTTGTGATCTATGCTAGCTGTGTACATTAACGAAGGCTGTGATCTAAGTTATATGTAAAATGATTTATAGGCAAGCCTACGCGTTCGAATTAGTTTTTTTCCGCACCACAAAATCAGCCGGCGAGCGCGTGACAGTTTTCATTCTGTCTATACGTATCAGCAACACTGTCTCCCTTGGTCACGAGAAACGTCAGGGCCGGAGAACGACCGGCTGTACTATAGGGAACTTGTGGTCGGAAATGAAAAATGGCGGCTGTGCAGCCCTAGAAGTATGATCATGTTATTGCTAATCACTAATGTAATGAAGTTGACAGTCGTCACTTCCAACATTTTTTTAATTAAGTAAACTTTATTGTATATAAATAAGTACGTTATAGTTATGAATAACAGGCACAGAAAAAAAAAAAAAAAAGGCAAATTGCAATATAGCGAACGTAGAAGCTCTGCCCACGACCCCTTCCACTTTTCCCTACTAGCTCATCAGACACTCTACGTGATAGGTGAGTGTTGTGTCGAATGCACATTTCATGTGGGTGGGGATAACCTACTGGCGTTCCCTATATTGCGATTTATCCGAAAAAAATAACACTTCGATCATTTGTTGTAAAAGTGAAAGGTAATAAAATTTCTCATATCTGAATTTACTCTCTCATTTTAAATTTCTAGTGATTAACAATACTTAACATACTTCTAGGGCCATACAGCCGCCATTTTTTTTTTCATTTCGGACCATTGGTTCCCTAACAAAAAATATTTTCAATAGCATCCTCTATTGTCCTTAAATTTATGAAAAATCATTTTGAAACACACTGTAGTACAGCACTATTCTGAGGACAGAACATGTATGTTTACATGCTATTTTCTTACTTTTCATTTTTTTTTTTTTTTTTTTTTTTAATATGTATAAAATGCTTCTTGCGTCACAAATTGTGTCATATCACCTCGAAATTTTTTCTGAGTTCTAGTATGAATTATATACTGTATTGGTGAATTTTCATGTGTTAAAATTACAAAAAGAAACAAAAAATGGTGAAATAAAAAATTCAAAAGTATAAGCAGTTTTTGTTACAAATATATTAATCACGCAACAAAACCCAGAGCAATTCCTAATTGTCTAAGTTTGTAGCAACTACTGACCAAACTTTCAGTTCAATAAAAAATAAAAGCGTTATTATGAGATGATAGAAAAACAATAAATAATTAATTAATAAAACTCGGTTCGACTTATGATCTTAAAATTTGGTACAGTATGATAGCACATGTAAACTATGTGAGTATGTAATGTTAATAGGAAGGTTCTAGTGGAAGGAAGAAGAGAGTGTGATACAATTCAAACCAGCTGCGTAAAGTTGGCTCTTTTCCTTATTATTATGTATTGTGAATTGGCTTGTAAATCACAGAACAGATAAAAATGCTGAAAGAGAAGTTATGTAAATTATAAATGAAAAAAATGTGAAAGATAGATTGTGGATAATTCATTTTATAAATCTTCAGTTAAAATAGTGATTATTTTGATTGTTCAATTATATATGTGTGTAGTCAGAATATAAATGTATTTTGACATTATTTATTAAGATATAAAACGAGTTGTTTGTTTGCTGTGCGTAAATCTGAAATCAACACATTGGTTGCAGGTATTTTTGAAGGTGGGTCAGAAGATAAAAGCCAGTCTCAGCAAACAAACAACACCACGAACAAATCTCCTCAGGTCTCCCTCTCTCGCATTATCCTATCTTTGGATTCAAATGTTTCAAAACAGCATGCTCTGCAGCACTTGCTGAATGCACTTCAAGTTCTTCATGCTAGAGACGCAGTGGTGGCAGCACTTTCTAGTCATTCTAATATACCAGGATTCACCTCTGCGGGTAAGTACCTTATTTCTCCAAATGTAGAATTGTATCAAATAATTAGATTATTATTTTCTTTTTTCCGCAAAACAATCAATGAATTTTATATGCTTATGATGATTCCATCTGTATCTCCGCTTTGTGAGTATAAGAACATTTGGATAACTTCAAGCAGTGTGAATCTTCATAGTATTGTGTGATTTTCCTATCTATAAATACCGGTACTGTACATTTTCCTTAATGTTTCTGTTCATTCTTTATTATATCTGCATTTTTTATAATATACGCGCCAAATCTGAGGCAGATTGTCTTTTCTAGCTGTAGAGTATATTTCACATGCTCTAAAATATACACAGGAAAATACTAGCCAACCTATTATTCATAATAACAAAACACTAACAGATAGTAGAGATATAGCAAATGCATTTAATAAACACTACTCAAACTCTCACAGATTACATCCCATATCAAAAAAACTGACAAATTTATCAAAAGAGAATTACATAAATATAATAAAAACAATATCACAAAACCTGAAATATTCCATCAAAATTTTACTTCCAAAGAATTAAGCATAGCTATACAAAATTTAAAAACCAGAAATCTCCTGATCCCGACAACATTCATTCCGAATTTTTTAAACATTTGGGGGAAAAAGCCAAGTCTGTACTTTTATCCATTTTCAATTTATCATGGAACACCTCAATTCCTGCACCTTGGAAGAAAGCAATCATTGTACCAATTCACAAAAAAGGGAAACCTGCTCATGATGTTAATAGTTATCGACCAATAGCACTATTAAGCATGATAGCAAAAACTATGGAGTCCATGATCTCCAACAGATTAACTTGGTATTTAGAATCTCAAAATCTTTTATCACCAAGACAAGCCGGCTTTCGACAACTACACTCTAATAATGAACAAGTCATACGCCTCGGCCAAGAAATAAAAGACAGTTTTAACAAGAAAGAAGATACCGTGGCAATATTTATTGACTTTCAATTAGCATATGACTCTGTTTGGAGAAATAAATTATTATTAAAACTCCAGAAATTAGGTATCTCCAGCAATATGTTCAGGTGGATATCAGAATTCCTTCGTCAAAGATTCATTGCAACTAAATTCAATAGCTCACTTTCTAGTTACAGACAAACATATCGAGGTCTACCTCACGGCACTGTCCTCAGCACAACTTTATTCAATATTTATATAAATGACTTACCCTCTCTATTAGAGGAATCAAACATGAAAACAGCACAATTTGCAGATGATATAGTTTTGTGGACTTCCGGATCTCACAGACATTGAGACAAAATTCAAAATTCTGCTCTTAAAGTTCTAAATCAACTACATGAATGGAATACATCAAATTTGATGACACTCAATTTAGGCAAAAGTAACTACCAAATATTTTCACTTGGTAAAAAAGAAAGAGAATTCAATATCCAATACAATGGCCAACACCTCCCTAGGACTTATGAATCCAAATATCTTGGAGTTATTTTCGACAGTAAGTTAACATGGAACAACCATTTGAAATATATTTCTGAAAAAGCTCGTAAAAGATTCTCCCTTCTGAAAAGACTAGCAGGAAAGAAATGGGGTTGCTCTAGAAATACTTTGAACACTACATACAAAATGTTTATACAGCCAGTGCTGACGTACTGCGGAGAAATTCTAATTACTTCACCTTTTATAAACGTGTTCAAAACCAAGCTCTCAGGCTCATCACTGGTGGAATCAAAACAACTCCAATAGATTCTATGAGATTCCTCACTAATATTAACAGCGTCAAAATGATAATAGAAGAAAAAGCACTGATTCAATATGAAAAACTTATCAGATTACCAGGAAACAATTGGCATTCATACAGTCCTCTCCGTAGATTAAAAACTCAAAAAAGTTTCATATCCATGGTTGAAGAATTAAAACAGAAAATCAACGTCCCGAATTTAAAAGAAAACTTACAAATTAAATCAAACCCTTTAACACTATTAAATATAGAGTATAATCTAAATTTAACAGAAGAAATGCTGAAATCAGAACTAAACACTGAAATAATGAAACAATTGTCTTTAAAGACAATTAATATTAGGTACCCTCCACAAAATTGGCTTCATTTATACCCGTACACCGATGGATCCTTGATCTCCAGGGAACAAGGTGCAGGTGCAGGTGTTATGTGCTGTCTCTTCTCACTTTATAGATCTCTTGGATATGGAACAACAAGTTTTGATGGAGAAATCACTGCAATAAGTGAAAGTCTCAGGAATCTTCTCTGCCACATCAATAAATTTAAAAATGCAGTTATATTGTCAGACTCCAAAGCAGCTATTCTATCAATAGTCTCTAGACACACACCTTCATCTCAAATAGCAGAAATAAATAAAATGCTCTCTCAACTAATAACACTCAATAAAAGAATTGTATTCCAATGGATACCATCCCATTGTGGAATCCTGAGAAACGAGAATGCGGATGCTTTAGCAAAGAAGGGCAGCACTGCTACTTACAGACCTGTTACTAAATCTACGTATTCCTCTGTGAAAGATTTATTAAATCTACATACTTAGACTTCAACAAACAAAATTTGATAACACAATCCCAAGGGAAAAAATGGAACTCTCTGCATCATAATCCACAGTTGATTCCAGACTTACCAAGCAAATCGTCTGTAGCTGCATTTAGATTGGCAACAGGCCATGACTGTTTGGCCAAGCATCTGCATAGAATTGTGTTCAACTCAACCAGAACTACAAGAGACACTGAAAATCAAAAGGAAAACAATTGCTTACTGTGGAGTATGAACTAATAGTGTTATAGATTTGTAGATTTGCAACGTCAGCAAAATTATTGAAGGATCCAGCAAATAAATATACAAACATTTTAATATACTCAGTGTATACATCCATCGCTGTTTCAGGACCCAGTGTCAAAGTTCGTACTCCTGATACTCCTCCTGAAGGTCTGGCTAGCCGCAGCTCTTCCAATACTCCATATGAAGATGGTTTAGAAATTGCTCAAGGTGGAGGAGAGGCACCAGCATCTGTAGCAGAAGCTGTAGGACTGGTAAGTACTTAGAATTTGAAACTCTGAAACTACATAAGCCAGAAAGTAAGTTACCTACTGTATCATCATTATTATTATTGCTGCTGCTGCTCTCTGACATTGTATCCTTTAATATAAGTCCAGCTCAATAAACTATGATACATAAGGGTGTGATTTTATGGTGGTCATTTGACCTTGTTTTCGGTGAATATTTCGTAAAAAAAAAAAAAACCAGCAATTTCGCGTATATTTCGCACCCTAAAGAAATTAAAAAAAAAAATAATAAAATAACATTTTTCAAATTATAATTGAAACAATCCCTTTGAAACTAATAGAAAATTGTTTGCATCATTAATTAAATTCATAATTCAATTTCACTCGACTGTGAGTGGGTGATGGCACTGTCGATCTCATGAAGGCAGTTGTTGTGGGAAAGAGAAATGGCCATTGTCTGCTTGTGCTACTCCCTGGAAATAGTCTCTGAAACTATGCGTACATCATTGCCAGATGTTACACGCTTGTAATGCTGAACAATCAGATATGTAGAAATGTTCATATATATTTTATTATGAAGAACATTTTCACGTTTTATTGGAAGAAAGAGTCATTTTTCTAGAGAATTCTCTATAAAACCTGTTTTTTGGTGAAAATATCGTGCTTATGATGTAATTTCGTGGATATCTATCAATTACGCGAAAATTCGCGGTTATATTTCACTTACTTTTGAACTTTTATTAAGAGATTTGCATTTTCCACACATAAAATTAAGTTTTTAACACATTTCGCGTATATAGTTAATACCAAAAAATCACACCCTTACTCACTTTGAGAGAGGAACAGACGCTAAGGGTGTTCGAGAATAAGGTACTTCGGAAAATATTTGGGGCTAAGAAGGATGAAGTGACAGGAGAATGGAGAAAGTTACATAATGTAAAACTGCACGCATTGCTTTCTTCACCTGACATAATTAGAAACATTAAATCCAGACGTTTGAGATGGGCAGAGCATGTAAGTATGGGCGAATCCAGAAATATATATAGAGTGTTAGTTGGGAGACTGGAGGGAAAAAGACCATTGGGGAGGCTGAGACGTAGATGGGAGGATAATACTAAAATGGATTTGAGGGAGATGGGATATGATGATAGAGACTAGATTAATCTTGCTTAGGATAGAGACCGATGGCGGGCTTATGTGAGGGCTGCAATGAACCTCCGGATTCCTTAAAAGCCATTTGTAAGTAAGTAGTAATACATTTTGGTGCATGGTATATTTTTTTTAAGGTAATACTTTAATTCTATTGAGCGTAATAAAGAGGTAATTGAAAATTAATATTTTCTATCACAATAATCATTTTATAAGGTACTTAGTTATTTTAAGAAATTTCTATTTTTGTCAGTTTCGTATTTTGTTTCTGTGTATGATTGGGCGTGCGTATTTTTTAAGTTTATGTATTTTTATTTAGATTACGAAATGATGTGATTAATTTTCTGCCATCACAGCTGCTTGCTGGGGTTCTTTGCAGCAAAGGGATTTTTAACATCGTGACTCCATTTTGTATAGCTCTTTTTTTTTTTTTTTTTTTTTTACTGGGTTATTTTACGACGCTGTATCAACATCTAGGTTATTTAGCGTCTGAATGAAATGAAGGTGATAATGCCGGTGAAATGAGTCCGGGGTCCAGCACCGAAAGTTACCCAGCATTTGCTCATATTGGGTTGAGGGAAAACCCCGGAAAAAACCTCAACCAGGTAAGTTGTCCCGACCGGGATTCGAACCCGGGCCACCTGGTTTCGCGGCCAGACGCTCTGACCGTTACGCCACAAGTGTGGACTTTTGTATAGCTCTGATGAAGAAATGAACCATATGAATTGAATTATTACTATCATAACAGAATGGAGTACAGTAAATCTGATAGTTCCATTGCAGATGTCTAGGTATTGGAGCAAGAATTGTTTGTAGCATGAACTTTGAAATTAAAATAGTGTCCAAAAACAATTTGCTGTGAGACCACAATGTTTGGTAACTTATTTCATATCATTGTTATTACAGAGCTCTCACAGCACACCTGAAAGTGAACAGAGCCCAATGGCGGCTTTCCCCTCCCTTTCGAGCTCAGTCAGTCTATCATCCAGAGCCTCCAAGTTATCTGCTAGTGCCATGAGTGTCATTGCTGCAACTATGACATCCAATGCCCAGGTAAGTTAGACCTCGTCTTGACGTGTCTTTAAATAGTCATTTTTATTAGGCAGAATGTCGTTGAAATAAATTAACTTCTGGTGTCATTACATTCAAATATCATTGTTGTCACTATCACTATTGTCAAGCATGATACAATGTTGTTTAAATCAAATCAAATTTATTCACAATTTACATTTTAAATGAATACATATGAATAGTTACCCGAAATGAGCATATGCTCGTACTCGGGTACAGTCCAGTAGTCTACATAAATTTTACAGAGATCAATAATAATTATGATGATAGAAATAATAGTAACATCAATAATAATAATAATAATAATAATAATAATAATAATAATAATAGAATAACTGTGACTAAGATGATACAAAGCTAGTAATACAAATTAATAATAATAATAATAATAATAATAAAACAAAAATATTTACAATAATAAAAATAAATACTAAGATGGATAAAATAAAATATAAAACCACTTAGCGAGAGTTAACACAACTTAAATAAGCATATAATAACCAGGAAAAAAAAAGATGAACTCGAAAATCAACATAAAAGTTCGTTGTATCGCAGACGACAGCAACCGCCGTATTGCCATTGAGTTATGCATTATTGGTAGTAGGGGGAAGCCGAAGGTCTACATAACTGCCTTTCTCTTCGAATCTTCTCATATAATCATGGGAAGTTAATGCTGAAAAACAAAATGTCTACGAGTCAAACTGTTCATTATTACCAGGATAAATACAAATATTACTGAAATATATTAATCAAGTTTTAGTTATAGATCTGCCCTTTTGTGCAAGAGGTAACATATAAAAATATTTTATGAATGGCGGGAAAAATATAAATTTCAAGAACTCTCTAGTGACAGAGATAGTGACAAGTACAATCAAGTGTATCTGTGGCGATGCTAAGAAATCATTTATTGGAGATATACACTGTTATTAATTAGGAAAATGATCTATTTATAAATGGACGATAAATATTTCTATTGGCAGGATCTTAACTTCAGTGAAATTTCCCTCTTGCTTCCCAATACAAACTTGGTTCTGTGGTCTCATAATCGCACAAAGAAGAAATGAAAATTTTTCTCTAGTAATCTATTATAGCTGAAGATGTGATTATTTTTCCATTCATTCCTGTTTATTTTATAGGTTGTTGGACAGCCTGAGGAAGCCGATGCAATGCACCCTAATCTAGATGACTTCACCAGTCTGCTGGGTCAGGATGATGCACGTATGTTAGTGGATCTGCTCAAACTTGCTGTGGCTGGTAGAGCTGTAGACACAGCTAAGGAGATTATCGTGAATGTTCTTGTCGGTGAGTGTTCTATTGTCAGAGGAGGACTCAAAATAGATTATAATTGTTAGTACCGTATTTGGTGGTGACTGCATTAGTGGTTGTGACACTGATGTAGGAGGTATTGTCAGTATTGAAGAGTGCTGTCATTCAATTATATGGTGTTGTAATATTTCGCTAAGAAATGTTTTAAATCATTGGCATGTTTAGTTATTTCTTTTATGCTCGACCATGCCGAAATGTAGTAATTGAGGACCGTTTTTGCAAAACTTGCTAACTGAAAAAACTAAATTTTACAGGAGAGACAAAACACTATAGTAAGCAAGTTTTGCTGTAACTCTCATTTATAGTAGAAAGCAAGTTTTGAAAAAACGATCATACTTTGACACACTACAATGAAGAGAAATAACCCAATTTTACTAAGACGCCTTGAACATCATGTAGAGACCTGCCTTATGTTAACGAATCCATCAAAATCTCAATTTTGAACATTTTGCAGTTAGCAAGTTTTGCAAAAACGGTCCTCAATTATACACCTGGTAGCAGTCCTTTAATGCATGTCATTAAAGTACACCTATTCATTAAAGTTCAGGTTTTCGATTATTCTTGGATATGCAATCAAAAGACAACGAGGGAAACGTCACGGAGGCTGGAAATCCAATACTGTCGCAGAAGGTTATGTTCTGTTACTATAATAATTAGCGTTAATTGTAAATAATATTCAAATAAATTCAATTTGTCATCTCGTTTTTCAATTCCAAATAAATTTCCAGGTTATATCTAAATTAGTTCATGTTATTCTCTAAATTATATCAAGGTCAATGACATTATTGTTCCTCGGAAAAAAATCAATACTTTCACGTCTGCGCACATCTCACAATTTACGAGCTTGCACAAGGTCACTTCTGCTCTTCAGTGAGATGCAAATAAAATGAATACTTCTGAATAATTTCAAGTTAGAAATATGGTCGAGCATAAAAAGTCGTATGAAACTTGCCTATAATGGTAATTAAGACGCTCGTATGAAAATTATGAAACTCGCTTGTGCTCGTTTCATAAACAAACATACTCGCGTCTTAATTACTATCATTATAGGCTCGTTGCGTAATGTACTGTTATCATTTTCAGCAATGGGCAGTGCCTGTACAGACACCCGGGACATGCTGGTAGAGTTGTGTGTGACAGAACTTGAAGATGTAGCCCTTAACACACACACTATTCACTTGGCTCCTCAACCTGTCGTTCAAGAGAGCAGTCATCCTTATACTGATGATGCAACTCTATCTGGACACGTCAAAATTGCAGGTGAGTACTAAGCCTAATTCGATGCACATTCGTAATATTTTGTTTGTATTTTAAACAATTAATATAAATCTCTAAATATAGTTAGGTAACTTATATTACAATAGAATGGAATATAGCTAAAGATAGGTTAAATTACCCTTGAGGATTACATGAGCTCATTGTTCCTTCCTCTTTTACGTAAAAATGTAGAATTAATTCAACAACTATGAAATCTTTGTCATTTTCAGAAGCCAGTCTCTGTTGGTTATGTTCACTGCTTTGGATTTACGATGTCAAATAATTGATGTCTCCTGCACAGACACACTCATTGTTAAAACTCCAGTTGTGAACGAAATTCCTCCATGGAAATGGGTGATTCCAGAACATAGCATACAAATTCCAGGAAATCATTCCAAAAATGATCCTCCATACATTCTTAAGTTAGATTCCATGGAACTACTCTGCAGTACGTATAAGGATCACCTTCAAATTTATACAGATGGATCTCTAAATCCTAATAATGGGACATCAGGAGCAGAGTATTATATTCCAAAATATCAAGAAAGTTATTTCATACTATGTTCATCCTCCTCCGGTCTTGACACTGAATTGCTAGCTATTGATGCTGCTCTTCAGTGTGTTACTCAAATTTCTGAAAAATCTATTTGCATACTTACCGACTCCAAGGGGGCTATATTTAATATAATTTAATATGTACCAAACCTATATGCACATAGAATTAATCCAATTCAGAAACTAAAAGAACTCCAAAAGGAAATAACATTTCGATGGATACCTAGTCATTGTGGTATACCTGGAAACGAGAAAGTCGATAATATTGCAAAACAAGCAACATATTTGCAACCAAGACCTCTTCAAGTGATATCTCTATCCATTGTTTTTGCTTCAGTAAAGTCTCATTTTACAAACCTATGGATCAACAGGCTCTCTTCTGACAAAGGAAAAATTTTACAGTCTGTACAAAAACTTCCCTACTTGTCTGTGGTGTAATAATCATGATAAGATCTGGAACACATTCTTCTATACTGTCCATCCATAAACCACAAAAGAAGTAAATTAAAATCATCAGTATCAGTTGCAGAAGACACAGCCCTGCAGTATATATTGACTACACCCCACCTCTGGCTACTAGCAACAGGCATCTATAATGAACACTGATCAAAATACCCCTCATTTCTCGTGAAAAACAACTGAATAGACTGTAGTGGACTATAATGGACTTTATGTTGTCAGCAAACAGCTGGATACATTAAGAAGATTGATTGAATCTCTAGCCTACAAAACTAATTCTTAAGTTAGGTTTTACTATCTTCTGCATGTGTTTTATAAAGGTATAGTGTCTCGTTCTTAATTCGTTCTTCCTGGGGCCGAAACCTGCTTAGTGATGTTCTGGGAGAACCTTTTAGTCATATCCTCAGTATTCAGGTACAATCTCAGTCAATTAATGTCAATAGGAAATGGGAGGACAAACATTTAAAAGCTACGCTAAAATGCGCCCTTGCAATGAAATTTGGGGCTGAGAAAATCTGAATATGTGAGCTCCAAGCCTGTTAGCCATTTGTCTCACTTTGAATTTCGCCATTCCACTGAAAGAACTTTAGAGAATTTTGAAGGAGAAAGCCGAAAATGGACGTAACCTAATAGCTGTCACGTGAGAGAGTGGGGAAGGGAAGCACAACAGATCAGTAACACTGAAGATGTTAAAAGCCTGCACATAAAATGAGGCTGTTGCAGTCCTCACAAGAGAAGGAATCTGAGCCCCTGCACTGTGCAAGTGACCCTTCAGTAGTCACCCCAAGTACGGAAGATAACAATCAAAAGCCAAGGCTCCTATTTCAAAGGCTTTAATGTGGAAAAATGCCGAAACTTGTATGAGGAGGTAGATGTAAGTCCATGACCCATATCTTTTAGGACTCATCTCAACATTTCTCTTAGCACCTTAGGAAAACTACAGGCAGGATGAATCATCTCAATTTAGGATACAAGTCCTATAAAATACATATTATCTCTAAGTACCTAACACAGGACTCACGTCTCCAGGGGGAAAGATACACCAAAATAAATGAAAAAAATGCCATATGAACATGTGTCCATTTGTACCACGTTTCTGAGTTATTGGTACAGTTCTGTTGCAGTAATGATAGAGAGGCATAACATTACAGGAAATGCTCAAAATGTCCCTGTGACTTGAATGCAAGCATGCAGTCGTCTTGTAGAATTCCGCACTCTTTCAAATGTTCGTCGAATTTGTTAGCAGCCATCTTGTATATGCTGATGAAGTATTTCAACAATGGAAATGGGCTCTGAGTACACAAGTTCTTTCAGATGGCCCCACAAATAAAAATCCAGAATTGTGTTGAATTAACTATTTCCTAACAAATGGATAGGACGTGCAGAACCACTCGACGGCCTGCACGTTCCCCAGACTTAATCCATTAGATTTTTATTTGAAAGAGTGCGGGATTCTACACGATAACGACTGCATGCTTGCATTCAAGCTACATGGGGTCATTTTGAGCATTTCCTATAATGTTAAACCTCTCTATCACTATTGAAACAGAACTGTACCGATAACTTGAAAATGCAGTACAAATGGAGACATGTTCATATAACATTTTTTCATTCTTTTATTATGTCCTCCTCCCTGGTGACGTGGGTCCCACAAGTTAAGATTCACTCTGTATATATATATATATATATATCTTAATATATAAAATTGAATGTGGGTATGTATGTATGTGTGTGTGAATGTTCTCTATATAAATCTACATGCTTTGACCGATATGTGCTTTGATCGATATGTGCCAAAGTTTGCACATTTAATCTTCATAACCAGGAGAAGAACATAGGCTACATTAAAATTGTGCAAATGGAAGTTAAATTCATTAAAATTATAAAAAATAAAAATAAATAGATCAAATCTTCATGTATAATATTAAAACGCAAAATCTTCTACAGTCAATTGTTTTGTATTATTGTCTGTTATATTCAACATCGACTTTCACGAGGCCATGGAAATTTTAACACGAAATTAAATTACATTGTTTTTACAGATCATGAAGGCTAAAACTAGATAATTCATACAATAAGTATCTTTACGCAGTCCAGGACTGTATTATGAATTCCTCGATACAGTTTTGTAGATAGTGAGCAAACTGTTTTATGCAACTGAATTCTAGAATTCTTTGAAACTACAAGGATTGCTACCACATAATTTACTTAATATTGAATAACCAATAGTACTATTGTGAAATATTGACCCACCAAAATTATGCACGAATAAGAATTGGTGTGAAAAACTCATACGAAATGTAATAGAATTGGCAATATTAACTGCAAAAATAAAAGGAGATGTTTTTATTCCACATATTGCTAGGACACTCATTCAACTGCAATTTCAATGCCACAAGCATTTGTAATGGCCATATTAAAATGAAGCTCAAGGAAGTTGCTCAAAGTTGCAGACATTAACTTAAAAACTGAGTGTTTTTCACATCCTCAACTATATTTTATACAAAGAAGTGAAAAAAAAAAGAAAAGATTTTACATATATCAATAAGTAATTCAATGATACTTTTGTCATGTTGCTAATGTGGTGTGTGAGTGTACATAAGCCTACTGAAAATAACATTGTATTAATTCTCAAAATATTGTTGTTCACGTTGCAAATTTAGTATGTTAAGCATTGTGGAAATAAAAATCTCTTAATTTCTAAAATACCGGTAGGCCTATACGTTTCTCAGAATATTAGTCTTTATGTTAAAAAATGACTTATTGCGAGTTTATATTGTATCTGTATTCTGTGTGTAAAATTAGGATTAATATAATATGTTCTGAATTTATGAGATATAGTTTCAAGTTATATTAAAAAAAAAACTGGATATGATATAAGTGGGTGTACAGTGTTCAAGAGGTAAAAAAATCTTCCAATATAAATTAAATTATATATGTATATATTGATTCAATGCTGAAACTGATCAGAAAGAGGAGAAGGAATTATATTTTCGTTGGGTTTTACTTTGTTTATAGTTTGATTTTTCTATTACTTTAGTTGTATTTCTGGCGGTGCGGAAGAGAAGGCCTAATGGCCTTAACTACACCAGAATAAATAAATAAAATAAATAAATAAATAAATAAAAACAAATAAATAAATTTAAAACAACAGTTTAACATCAGGCACATGATGAAATGTTTTCTTTTCGGTGCCTGATTTACAACTGTTTTAAATTGAGTTAACCCTGGCAGGCATTGGCTAAGGAGTTCATTAATTCATGTAAGTGACGTTAAGTAAAGAATCATCTTTATGGGCGAGGAAAGCTTACTAAAGACAATTCGTTTTGGTTGTGTATAGTTAGGTTTCCGAGATTTCCGAAAATTTAATAACCAGTTTAATTAAAAATAGAAGCAGAAAGGAAAACCCGGGCAACGCCGGGTGCTTTCAGCTAGTATATATTAAGCAAGAACTACCCTCATATGTAGAAGTTTTAGATGAATTTTACTTTTAAAGATTGGTTTCTGTTCAATGTCAGACAATACCTTTATTGTATTAGTTTTTATTGTATTCATTTGTTTTTCCAAATGCAAAAAACAATTTACAATTCCGTTATCTTTATAACACAGGTTTGTAATATACTGTATACATAATTTCCTTTTGTAGGAGCTAAAGGTCTGAGGGTGGAATTTGATCGTCAGTGTTCAACAGAAAGGCGACATGATCCCCTCACAATAATGGATGGCACAGGTCGGACAGTGTCCATTCGTTCTGGAAGAGAATGGAGTGATTGGTCAACAGAAATTCGTATTACAGGTAAAAATCCTATAAAATATATTGACTTATTACATTGCCAAAATAATCTCCTATTTTCCTAGACCTGTCTTCAGTAATCTCCATTTCCTCACTCACAATAACCACCAGACTTAAGTTCTGTTGTAGGATAATCTTTAATAGAAATTGCCACTTACATATGATTTTGGAATTTTGGTAGTCAGTAACAAAATTTCCAATTTAAGATTATATAAAACTAAAGAATTAAATAATTAAGAATTTAATTAATTACAGTCAATGTGTATATTTATTAGTTGGATCACCTGTTTCAATATTAATCTGAAATTTAATGTTTTAGGTAGTAAACTCTCGTCCAATTTATTACATGAATACTTACACTTTTCTCTCTTGCTTCGTATATGATAAGAAACGAGTTGATATTAAATATCAAAGCAAGACATTTATCTATAGTCGACATAGTCACAACATAATGAACGCCAGTTTCATGTTGTATTAAGTTAGTACTTAGTTCCCAATGGCAGGTTCTTGAGTATCAGATCATTTTCCTTATTGAGACTAGAGTAGATGTTCGGCATTCATTACAGAGTTGGTATTGTTGCATAATATACAACTGCTGGAGCACTTTTACACGATATTATACGAGAAATAAAAAGATTAAAGAAAGAACACCTGGAAGAATTCGAATACTGGAACCAGAATAAACAATGGATAAACATAGAGACACATGTATAGTCTTTCACACCTTACCACGAAATGAAACAGTTGCAAAATTTAGATTGTGCACCAGACACTACTGCTTGGCACACCATTTACATCGCACCAAAATAATAAGTATAATTGTAATTTTTTATAGGAGACGAGTTACGTTGGAAGTTCACAAGTGATGGCTCTGTAAATGGTTGGGGCTGGAGGTTCACAGTGTATCCCATTGTAACATATGCTGGACCACATGAACTAGGCTCAGATCGAGCTATTCTGTCTCAGCCGTCTGTAGAGTTGGTGATGTGTCTGCTTGATGCCAGATTAGTGTTGAGCTCAGATAGAAATCTCATCACTCGTCTAGCAGCAGCATTAGCTTCCTGTGCTCAACTCAGTTCTCTTGGTAAGTATCAAGATAAATAGTGGTAAACGCATTACGTTTATGTTAGTAAGGCTAGATGTTTTCTTGCAAATACAGTGAAACTTCATTTTATACATTTTATGGCAGCCTGAAGAAAAAAAACTCATAAGTGAGAAAAACGTATAACTGAAATTATCCATTTTGAATCTTGCGTACACTACTTTTAACACTTGAATATAAGTAATTGATTAACTAGCAGACTTACTCGTGTTAATTATGTAAGTTTGTGCGGCTTACAGCTGTTTCGGTGCTTCATCACACAATCCTCAGAGCCTACTAGATCTCGGCATCATCTCGAATTTCTCTGCCTGTTATGTGGGTGCATTTGATTGTTGAAAGATGTTGAAAAGTGGAGTCAAATAGTGTGTGTGTACTGAAATTGATCTGTGTGTTGAGAATTTGATCAGGGTGTGTTTTAGTGTGTTTGTATATTTCGTATTGTTCTAGTGTGTTGAGTTTTGGTTCTTGGGTTGTATGTGTAGGATTTCCATGTCCGCATTTATGTTATTGTATGTATGGTTAGCAATGTTAATACAATAACATAAATGCGGACATGGAAATCCTACACATACAACCCAAGAACCAAAAACTCAACACACTAGAACAATACGAAATATACAAACACACTAAAACACACCCCGATCAAATTCTCAACACACAGATCAATTTCAGTACACACACACTATTTGACTCCACTTTTCAACACCTTTCAACAATCAAACGCACCCACATAACAGGCAGAGAAGTTCGAGATGACGCCAAGATCTAGTAGGCTCTGAGGATGGTATGATGAAGTACCGAAACAGCTGTAAGCCGCACAAACTTACATACTTAACATGAGTAAGTCCGCTAGTTAATCAATTACTTAAACTGAAATTACATTTAACTAAAATGCTCTTTCAATTAATAACACTCAATAAAAGAATTGTATTCCAATGGATACCATTCCATTGTGGAATCCTGGGAAACGAGAATGTGGATCCTTTAGCAAAGAAGGGCAGCACTGCTTACAGATCTTTTACTAAATCTACGTATTACTCTGTGAAAAGATTTATTAAATCTACAAACTTAGACTTCAACAAACAAAATTTGATAACACAATCTCAAGGGGAAAAAAAATTGGGACTCTCTGCATCATAATCCACAGTTGATTCCCGATTTACCACGCAAATCGTCTGTAGCTGCATTTAGATTGGCAACAGGCCATGACTGTTTGGCCAAGCATCTGCATAGCTATACCTGAAAATAGGGACTGTAGTCAATGATACAAAACCCATCTGGAAAATTTACTCACAATATTAATAATGTAGAAATCCCTGCTTTACTTTCTCCCCAGATAAAGCCATATTTTAGATTTTTTTCCTTCAAATTATTCATAAAATATACAGTACTCTGTCTTCTCAAATATATATGCTTCAATTTCTTACAGAATTTCAAGTTAAAATTCGAATATAACGGTACGCTTTCTCATCATAAGAACGGTATGAGTGTTTTTAAATCGCAAGTGTTCATTATTTTTGCATTCTAGCTGCCTCACAGCGAATGTGGGCCCTGCAGAAGTTACGGAAATTGATGGTATCGAGACTTGGAAAATTACTAAACATTCCAGCCTTGTTGAAAATGGAGCAAGGTCTAAATACTGATTCAGCTCTGCCAACTCTTGTGAAGGGCTTACCTCAGGCACTGCTTCGACAGTACGAATATGAGGACCCTGCCGTTCGCAGTGGTAAACATCTTATGCATAGTTCGTTCTTTAAGGTAAGCATTACAACATATTGTAAATTCATCACTTTATGAAGAATCATCAAGTTATTATTATTATTATTATTATTATTATTATTATTATTATTATTATTTTATTGTTGTTGTCGTTGTTAATACTCAGGTATATTTCCCTCCCTCAGGTGCTTGTTGCTTTAGCCTGTGACCTTGGCCTGGATTCTCTGCCGTGCTGTGCTGAGAACCACAAGTGGTCGTGGTTCAGACGATACTGCATGGCAGCACGAGTCGCTGCAGCACTAGTGAACCGCACAACATTACCACACAGCTTCTGCATAGAGGTTTGTATTGATTATGTTTCTATTTGCAAGATAATTTTATATTAAGAGAATATAGTAAATCATGTTATCTTACATTTTGATGTTGAGGCCAGAATTTATCACGGTCATTTTAATAAGTATCAGAGATGTACGAGGGCTATTCATAAAGTAACTTCTGTTTATTTTTTACAAACCTGTGAATGATGTTACAGAATTTGGTTACAATACGTTTGAAAGTATACACTCTAGTTTATTTTTCCATATAGTTTCCAGTCACATTGAGACAATTGTCGTAGCGTTTGACGAGCTTTGAAATTCCGCAGTTGTAGAATTCGGCTGCCTGCGACTGAAGCCAACCTATGACGCTGATTTTCAACTCTTCGTCATCATCAAAGCGCTTCGAGCCAAGCCACGTCTTCATGATGAACTTGCGGTTTACTCTAACCCTTTCGTCAACCAAACGAATCAGATCTGCATTCACGATACTCAGTCGACCACTTCTCTCTTCATCATGGACATTGGTTCACCCATTTTTGAACATACAGCACCATTGTCTTACACCACCTTCACTCATTACGTCTGGCCCATAAACTTCACAAAGTTAGCGATGAATTTCACTAGCTTTACAGTTTTTGGCCACAAGAAATCTTATTACAGACAGTACCTCACACCTGGCAGGACTTGCGATTGCAGCACACATTTTGACAGCTTGTGGCTCAGAGAGGAACAAAGACACGGCCTTGACTCTACCGCTGCTCGATGCGTACTTCTTCAAGGTACACTCCATCGCAAGAGCAGCACCACTGTCTCTGTTGTTACGCACGCTATATGAAAACGGAAGTTACTTTATGAATAGCCCTCGTACCTTCCCACTTCCAGTGGAAGATACATTGGTGCAATTATTACGCGTATCTTCAGGGAGAATTACTGTAGATCATTCTGTTGTCTTAGATGTGCACTATTCTGAGTGCAGTATTTAATGGCATATGAAGGCATGATCCTATTTGCTCCCCACTCACCAGTGTTGCCAGCTTGTATGGTGAGCTAAGGACATGGAATACACTATTTACACTCGGAAATGTACATAAAATATAAAGATGAGAATAATGTAATAAAAAAGAGCTCAATTTCCTGTTCATGGCTGTACAAGTCTCATTTTCATGTGATACGTAGGAAGCTAGCAGATCAACTTTCTGTCTTGCATTGTTTTAATTACAATCAAAACGTACCATTCCAGCTAAAGTGAGGCTCTATTCTGGGATCAGCAGCTGATAGTTCTGTGCTAAAAAGATTGAGATATTGTTCGTTTAGTTTCTAAGTTGTGCTGTGAATAAACAGTATAAATCAGCCCTATGTAGACATATTGGTACTATATCTTCTTCATCTAGACTCATGTCCCTGGTTATGGGGTCGAGTAATATGTACTTTATATTCCTTCTTTATTATTTAATTTCCCTCAACTCGATTTCCGTATTTTCTTTTAGTGTTTCTATATGTTGCTTCCTTTACTTTTTAACTTTGCTCTAGAGTATGCCATTAGGAAAGTCCAGGATAACAGACAGGGTTTGGAATTGAACGGGTTACATCAGCTGCTTGTCTATGCGGATGACGTGAATATGTTAGGAGAAAATCCACAAACGATTAGGGAAAACACGGGAATTTTACAGGAAGCAAGTAAAGAGATAGGTTTGGAAGTAAATCCCGAAAAGACAAAGTATATGATTATGTCTCGTGACGAGAATATTGTACGAAATGGAAATATAAAAGTTGGAGATTTATCTTTTGAAGAGATGGAGAAGTTCAAATATCTGGGAGCAACAGTAACAAATATAAATGATACTCGGGAGGAAATTAAACACAGAATAAATATGGGAAATGCCTGTTATTATTCGGTTGAGAAACTTTTATCATCCAGTCTGCTGTCGAAAAATCTGAAAGTTAGAATTTATAAAACAGTTATATTACCGGTTGTTCTTTATGGTTGTGAAACTTGGACTCTCACTTTGAGAGAGGAACAGAGATTAAGGGTGTTTGAGAATAAGGTGCTTAGGAAAATATTTGGGGCTAAGAGGGATGAAGTTACAGGAGAATGGAAAAAGTTACACAACACAGAACTGCACGCATTGTATTCTTCACCTGACATAATTAGGAACATTAAATCCAGACGTTTGAGATGGGCAGGGCATGTAGCACGTATGGGCGAATCCAGAAATGCATATAGAGTGTTAGTTGGGAGGCTGGAGGGGAAAAAGACCTTTGGGGAGGCCTAGACGTAGATGGGAAGATAATATTAAAATGGATTTGAGGAAGGTGGGATATGATGATAGAGAATGGATTAATCTTGCTCAGGATAGGGACCAATGGCAGGCTTATGTGAGGGCGGCAATGAACCTCCGGGTTCCTTAAAAGCCAGTAAGTAAGTATATGTTGCTTCCTATTGTTTGCGTGTCCATTTGTCTTTTTATGCTGTAATCTAAACATTGGAAACATCACATTCATATTTTATATTCATGTACTCCGATGTCCTTATTACAGACATGATCTTGGAACAAAAAAGTTTTTGAAAGTTAAAGTCACTTGAAATCCCTATACTCTGTGTATAATTTTAGTGAAATATTATGAAATATACATTACTGAGAACAGGGGACCAGTCTATATTTTTCTTACTGATCTACTCTTTTTCTTTTTCACTATTAAGTGTCTTCTTCATTTCTTTATAATTATCTATATTTTCTTTAGTTCTTACATCTTCATGATCTTCAATGTGATCGTCTAACTCTTTTTGAGTGGTATATTTGGATTACTTGCATGAATTTATTACACCATTATTTTATTGTAATATTGTTTCAGGTGCGGAAAAAAATAACAGAGATGATTCCAGAATGTGATACCATTTTGTGGGAGCATGAAAATAATGAAATGTTCAAGCAAGCACATGATGAACAACTGCTTCTGTGGCTGCACAGGTTAGTTGCATTATATCAACCTGTTCCTCTTCACCAACCTCAATCTAAACACATTATTTTAATAATTATTTCATCCTGATGAAAGAAAAGAATTAGCTTTGACAATACACTTCACAGACAATTATTACATTCTCTAATATTTAATGCACATATAAATGAGCTTCAGTAATATTTTTTTGAAATTTTTTTATTTTATTGGGTTATTTTACGATGCTGTATCAACATCTAGGTTATTTAGCGTCTGAATGAAATGAAGGTGATAATGCCGGTGAAATGAGTCCGGGGTCCAGCACCGAAAGTTACCCAGCATTTGCTCGTATTAGGTTGAGGGAAAACCCTGGAAAAAACCTCAACCAGGTAACTTGCTCCAACTGAGATTCGAACCCAGGCCACCTGGTTTCATGGCCAGACATCTGACCGTTACGCCACAGGTGTGGGCCTTCAGTAATATCATGTTGTAGATTTATCACACACAAAAAATTCTGCAGTTATGATAGCACTCAAGGCAACATTTACTGGTCATTGCCCATCCACAAAGGTCTTGCTTTGACAGGCCTGTGACACGGTAGAGTGAAGGAACTTCTGGAAGGTACAAAGACGTGCACAAATTCAAAATGCAATTTAGATTGACATTTTCCCTTATTCTAAATCAGTTTTGAGACATATTGATGCATTTACATCATGAATTTCTTCTATATATTATTTTAATGTTCCGAAGTACATATGATATTTCCATGCAGATCATACGATGTAAGAATACTCTTACATCGTATGATGACGCAGAATATCTGCATGGAAATATCATATGTATTTCGGTACATTAAAATAATATATATGATATACGTAAATCACTTCATGATTTAAGACGGTGCTTATTCCGTCGGATCCCGGCCAACTAGTCACTCATAACGAGTGCACCTCAGCACATGTGTGGACTTCGGTCCTACGTTCATAGACATCTATGACGTAGTGCAGAGGGCGGCCACTAGAGGGAACCCAAGAGTTGGAGCTTAATCTGAGACGATTCTGTCCGATGCCGGGCCCGGAGAGAATTTTTCTCCGTTCCATTACTCTTACATTGTATGAATTTCTTCATAGGGTGATATGTGAAAACGTCATTGGCCTACATTTCTTGAAAGAGAAGATCACCGACGCAATAACAACCATCATGCCCGACATAATTCAGTGTAGTTGGAGGAAAATAGAGTATAATTTTCACTGGATAGTTATACATGTTCCAAATGTATTGGTTTTCGCATTCGCCATTTATACTGATTTATACAATTTTCTTTATTTATTATGTAGGCGTCCTGAAGACTGGACGCTCTCCTGGAGTGGCAGTGGCACAATCTATGGCTGGGGTCATAATCACAGGGGACAGCTGGGCGGTGTGGAAGGTGCCAAAGTGAAGCTGCCTACTCCATGTGAAGCTCTCTCTTCTTTGAGGCCAGTGCAGCTTCTTGGAGGAGAGCAGACACTGATGGCAGTTACTGCTGATGGTAAAGTATATGCTACAGGTGAGTAAACGATCAGTACTCTTTACTATTCGTAGTACGCAATTGTTAAAGAAAAAAAATGATGCCTCCTTTGGACTAGTTCTTCTGTAGAATTGCCGAATAATATTGCACTGATGTCCTTACAAGTCAGTATTTGTGATGTATTTATTCCTTATGTGTTTAAAAATCTTGATAAATATTGGTCAAATCTGATAGCTACTTAAGACCTGTTAATAAAGTTAATACTTATATAATTTCGATGCTAAAACAGAAAATGAATTCATATTAACAGTTCGGTGTGATATTTTCTCTTGCCTATAAATGTTTTCATATTGATGAATCAAAATTAAAATATTATATCTTTAAGTGATTTCAATACCGTAAAAATGAGGGGTGACTTGATACACTGAGGGGAGGACTTGATACGTTTTGTAGGTTGATGTTTCAAATGAAACATCAACCTACAAAACATATCAAGTCCCCCAGCATATAAAATGGGGTGACTAGATATGCTGAGGGACTTTATACGTTTTGTAGGTTGATGTTTCGGTTCCGAAACATCAACTTACAAAACGTATCAAGTCCCCCAAGTGTATCAAGTCACCCCGTTTTACGGTACCAATTTTCTACATATAAAATGTAGTTTTCTTTTGTTGTTTTATTTAAATTTCGACTTTGTTGTAAAATCTATATAGGTTATGGAGCTGGAGGGAGGCTTGGTATTGGAGGAACAGATTCAGTCATGGTGCCCACCTTGTTGGAATCAATTCAGCACGTGTTCATTAAGAAGGTAATTTTCCATGACAGGTCTGTTATTGTCACCGTTTAATAATAATAATAATAATAATAATAATAATAATAATAATATTTATTTGTCAGAAACCAGTGTACAAGACCTGGATATGACATTGTCAGGTTAGATAATATACAAACTCACACATGCACAAACAAACTTAGCACAAATAAATATAGACAGACAAATAATTATAAGCAAATAAACATATATATGCAAATAAACAAACACTGAGAAATAAATAGAGTATGATGTATGTTAACACATTTATATAAGGACAAAAGAAATAATTAAAATAAAAAGAGAAAAATTAAAATATAAAGAAAGGGTTACATTTCTGAAATACAATATTTACATCACACTCCATGAATTCATTCACTGAATAGAAAGGTCTATTGAACAACAATCTATGTATGCAGGACTTAAACCTATTTATTGGTACCTTTTTCGCCTCCAATGGTAGATTATTAAATACATTGATGCCATTAAAAAAGCAAGCATTTGAGCTCACGCTCAATCTGCATCTTGTGTAATCTAATTTATCTTTATTTATAATGTTAAAGGAATGTATATCTGATCTAGGCTGATAAAGCTCTATGAGAAATAAATACTTAAAATTGTAATTCAAGTAATCTTTAGAGACAACTACTAGAGGTGATGCATTAGTAAGATCTTATGATATTCAACCACATTTATTTCTGGACACAAAAAGATTTATTTTTTAATTTATTTAATTGCTGGTCTATTAATTTGTGCAGTAAACTGTGCCGCACTCAACAGTTCAGTTTCTGCTTGGAAAGAATGCAAAGGTGTCCCACAGGGTTCAGTGCTAGGGCCTCTGTTATTTACGACTTATATAAATGACATACATGTCTATATGAACCATTGCAATTACCATTTCTTTACTGACGATGTGCAAATATATTTGCATACAAATAAGAAAATATTAAACGACGCAGTTAACAAAAATTAATGATGAACTTGACTCACTACTGACATGGATGCGAAACTATGATTCAAAAGTAAATCCTAAAAAGACACAAGCAATCCTTATGGGACATAATCGTTTGTTGAGCAGTGTAGATATGAACACAGTATCCCTGTAATATACTTGACGGCTTTAAAATTCCCTATAGTGAAAGAGTTACAAATCTAGGAATTTATATGGACAAAAGTCTTACTTGGAATACACAAATTATGCATACTAATTGGGTACGATAATCGCAACAATACATCTGCAACAGTAATAGATTAACAGGAAAATAAAAATTGTTAGAATCAATGTAACAACATGAGCAATGCGGGTTAAAGGTATTTCCAATTACTTATAAATGGAGACTTAGATCATATCTCACATTTACATGATCCTCTCTTAATTCGATCAGGTTGCTGTTAACTCAGGAGGAAAGCATTGCTTGGCTCTCTCAGCAGAAGGAGAAGTGTATTCATGGGGAGAAGGAGATGATGGAAAACTGGGTCATGGTAATAGGAGGTAAGTTTCGTTTGTTTTGTATTGATAAAACAGAGTGCAGTAAACTAGTATTGTTGTTTCACGCCTTTATGCATACAGCTTAACTGGTTTCCGAGAAAGAAACCCTTATAATAAGGTAACTCAAAAATGTGTGTAATCCCCTCAGTAATTCTTCAAGTTAACATTAACCAAACTTCGAGCACACATAATGCTACTCAAAGACATCTCAATTTCTAAAACTTAAATGCTGAAAGTGAAAAGTTAAAACATGAAATTTTATCAAGATTTGTCGAAACCTTCATATCATCTGATGTGATAAGTTTGGAATGTTAATTTCGTAGAATTTTGTTAGTGGTAGCATGCGACACTGAAGGTTTTTGACGAAAAAAAGTGGAAGGAAAGTAGTTTGGAATGTGAAGAATTCATGTAGGACGTAAGTTGACTTAAAACATATTAGAAAATACCGAAAAATTGGAAAGAATTAATTGGTGTAGGCAACCTAAAAGTGATTATTTAATACATGAAATAATAAGATAGAACACTTTAAAATGAATGCCAATACTGAAGAAAAAAAAAAGAATTTTTACATTGTAACAATTTTGAGCAAAGCTTACCTAACCTAACCTAACCCAAGTTGGAAGCTTGTGTTGCCGATTTTCGTATGGACATCGTCATGAGAAATGCAGGAAAACTCATTCCATCTGAAAAGTTGTCAAATAAAAAATGTCTGTGATTAGAGGAATACATAATGTCGCTGATCTCGTAACATGTCGTTCATTTGTCCCCTAGTTTTTATTTTAAAATTTTATTTTCATTTTTAAATTATTACAGTAGCATTGTGCAATTCGTTCCAGCTCGTGCGAACGGCCAAGAGTAATTGAAGCCTTGAGAGGCAAAGAAATTATAGATATTGCATGTGGTGGCGCCCATTCAGCAGCTATCACGTGCAACAGAGAGGTCTACACTTGGGGTAAAGGTCGATATGGACGGCTTGGACATGGAGACAGTGAAGATCAACTTAAGCCCAAATTGGTAAGTACCATTAATAATGATCATGTTCGCATGTAAATTTTCAACTAATTCAGGAAATTTAGAGTTTTATTCCAAAGACCTATTAGACTTACCTATTCTGACTGAAGTTTCTTATTGTTGTATCAGTACATGCGTACACAATATTTTCAAATTTGTCATAATATTCAAGCACACATCATCATTATCATCCTCCTCTTATCGTGTCCTCCTTTCGGAAGTTCGATTCCAAATATGCCTCCATTCGTCTCTGTCTTCCCAAGCTTTTTTCCTGTTTATTTATCCCACTTGTATCCCCATTCTTGTAAGTTCTTCTGAATTTGATCTATCCATCTTTCGTGTCACTTTTAAATTTAATATTCTCTTTCTTTCTTTTACACAACTATTTTTTTAATTAGTATGATCCATGATTTACATCATAGACAAATATTTACATGGTGTTTAGTGCGACTTGTAATTATTCAATTTTCGATATATGGTATGCATGGTGAATTAATCGATGTGGAATAATTTGTCAAGGAAAATGCCCTTGAAATAGTAAACATTAAATTAATACGTACTAGCAACTTCTTTGCAGATCATCTAATTAGAAAAGCAGTTTCTTTTGCCTGAAACATTCAACGTTTTAGTAATAAATAATACAGTCACATGTGTCAGTGGTTCTGTTTTCAAGACATCAATAGTTACGAAGTTTGTGCTATTTCTGCATATGAATGTCACATTTTTATGCGAGCATTTATTATATGATTATAAATTACTGGAAAATGTTAAATACATAAAATGCAGTTTTTCAGTGTGCAGGCCATCCTTATGGCAAATGATGGCAGACAGCACAACTGAAATACTGCGTGATTCAAAGGCTAGCACCAACCTACAGACGAAAATGCGTATATGCAAGACTTACCAAAAACCTGAACTAACCAAACCTAACCTATCACTGATATTCGATCTTACGAAAACTCGCTTTCTATCTATTTATGGGTGAAAGGGTGTTATGTTCTAGTGCTTATGGTTTCATCTATGGAATTGTCGACCTGGTTGGCGAGTTGGTATAGCGCTGCCTTCTATGCCCAAGGTTGCGGGTTCGATGGCATTTAAGTGTGCTTAAATGCGACAGGCTCATGTCAGTAGATTTTCTGGCATGTAAAAGAACTCCTGTGGGACAAAATTCTGGCACATCCGGCGACGCTGATATAACCTTTGCAGTTGCGAGCATCGTTAAATAAAACATAACATTTTTCTATGGAATTGAGGACAAAATTTACGCAGCTGAAAGCGAGTTTTCGTAAGTTCTAGTATCAGTGACAGGTTTGGTTAGTGCAGGTTTTTGGTATACCTCACAGATACGCATTTTGGTTGGTAGGTGGGTGCTAGGACATAACAGCCTTTGAATCACTTAGTACTCCAGTTGTGCTGTCTTCCATGCTTCGTGATAAGATTGGCCCATAGCACTGCCAAGCTGCTGATACGGGCTTCATTTCATGTATTTCACACTTTCCAATCATTTTCACTCTATTTACCTCATTTACATCCATTTCTATGGTTCTTATATGTCTTTGGGTACAATAACATTTAGGCATTCTTAAGTAGTTTCAATTATACTGGATGTCTATGTAACGAGATATAACTCATTTCATGTTTTGACTCCGCCATTATTTAGTTTAGCATTTGGACTGCTGAAATTTTTGGTTAATTTTGTGTGGGATAATATTTTGTTTCATAACAATCTTCTAAGACAAATTGGTCACTATGCGAGAATTAAGAGTCCAAGTTTTTGTTTTCATATTTAATTTGATCTCAGTTAAGTCACAAATAACCTCTTTTTATGCTACAATCAGAGTTGTGATATATATTTCTAGGTAGAAGCCCTGCTCGGTTATCGAGTGATGGATATTGCATGTGGGAGTGGAGATGCCCAAACACTCTGCATTACAGATGATGACAATGTATGGTCCTGGGGAGACGGTGATTATGGCAAATTGGGTCGCGGAGGCTCTGACGGTTGCAAGGTAAAGATCATTTCACGTGTAATTTATTTGTATACTGAAGTATTCAGTTTAGTATAGACTGCTCAGTGAATATTCAGTAGTCACTGTTACAGATCTGTTCTTGAAGTAAGAAACAGACAAAACGTTTTTTCCATCCCACTCACCCAAAACAAACTAGATAAAGTAAATGTTTGAAGTAATATTGTGTAAATATGTTAAGTAAAGAAAAAGTTGATCTATTTTAGATACAGATTAGTGAAGTTTATTCAAACTAATGCAGCAAATGTAGAGAAATTTTATTATTTAAACTGTGTAACTTATAGCAGCACGAATGTCCTTCGGAAAATTGTGTTAACATCATGTAGAACAACTGTTGTGAATTTGATTAAAGATTATGAAATCTAGAAATTTACAGAAGAATGATGCAGCAACATGATGGCAACTATATGACTGAAAGAAAAGTTTATCTATGGGAGGGAATAGAGAGAAATAACAGATATTTTGACGGATCTTGTACTGCAACCACTTAAAGAGGTGGTCATGATGTTAACACCATTTGTGAAAACCAATTTCTGTTGTTGTGTCTGCTTCACGATCCCTCTATGCAGAGGTGAATTTACCATTAGGCTAACAGTAGGCTATGCTCTTGAAAAGTAATTTTAGGGGTGGAAACATTTTGAAGAAAATGTACTTGTCCAATATCATTAATCAGTTCATTCAGCAAAGTAATATACGTATTTCCAAGGTTCAAGTACATATGTGGGACAATAAAATTTAACTTCAGATAAGAAATAAGAACTCTAAAGTTTTAGCAGTACCTATGTTTCCATATAGTCGAATACTTAGATCCTAAAATTAAAATAAAATAAGGTTTGATGAAATGAAATTCTTACGGTAAGTTAAAGAAAGATAGAATGGCGTCAGAGCATTCTGATTGCAAACGATTACATAAATCCAAAGGGAGATAGGTGTCAGTTGTATCACGAAAAGGAGTTTGAATTTTGAACAGTTATAACATCTAATCCATGTATGACGGCATATGTAGAGTAATTCTTTTAATGCGATTTGAATATAGAAGATTGTAATTTTGACATCCTCATCACTTCATCAGTACTGTAGTGTTATTTTAGTTCGAAGCTTTTCGTTGTAATATTCCATTGTATATTTAATTTAATCAAAATACATTTTATGTCTATATTGAAGGGAGCAAGCAATAGTGTAGTGCAACAGTTCTCAACTATTTCAATGGCATACCTCTGTTTTTAACTTCGGGAATTTGCAGTACTGTACCTCTAACCAAATTGATTATGGGAATATGTCATCTGTCGCTCCTAGGATCAGAATAAACATTTCTGTGCTCCAATATCAAAATTTATTGCTTTATTTAGAAAGAAACAGTTGCTCTTTGAATTTATTCAATGGAATATTCCATAAAACATACAGAAAACAGCTACATTTTTTGTATTTTATGAAAATTTATATTTTTATTTCAAACTTTAAGTACCTCCCAGGAATGGCTCGCATAATAATAATAATAATAATAATAATAATAATAATAATAATAATAATAATAATAATAATAATAATAATAATAATCTTTATTGTCATTGAATGAAAAACTTCACTATAGACATTGTCAAATGTTACAATCTTACTGCAATACATTTCATAGATATACAAAATAAAAATTGAATTATTAAAACAATGTAGACATTTATCAAATTACATAATATAAAGTTAAAAGTACTATATTTACTAGATAAAAGACAGTATCAAGTACTAATTGTCATATGTTTAATAACTAATTAAGAATACTACAAACAGAGGCTAATTATAAACTTTAAAAATGCAGCATAAGGTAGTGCAATTTGCTCTGTTCATTAATACATTGAAATTTAAATGTAAATTGATTTACCACTAGGTTTCATTTAAAATCTCATTATTAAAAAAAATACCACCAGTGGTATGTATAGCATAGGTTAAGAACCGCTTTTGTAGTGGGTAAGGTGCTGCGGTATAAAATAGAAGGTCGCGGGTTCGATTCCCAATAGAGTTATGGATTTTTTTTCATTTGACCTAATCATTTTGGCTGTATTATAAGTTTGAGAGCGACTCAGCTTCTAACAGAAATAAATACCACGAGTATTGCTTAGGGGTAAAGGCGGTAAGCATGTGGATTGATATCCCTACCGTTGCTAATGCCAGGCTCTATGACCAATAACAGGAATAACTTTCTATGTTTAATGTTAAAGCACTTTGGTCACTGCTGCATACAAAATAATACGTATTTAAATTTCTTTAATATATTTTGGTTATAAAGATTTCATATTATATTTACGGTAATTAGGTTCGTTTCTTCTTCTCTTTCATAGATTCCAATGAAAATTGAATCATTGGCTGGACTTGGTGTCATCAAAGTTGAATGCGGTTCACAGTTCTCAGTTGCTCTTACACGTTCTGGCAGTGTTTACACATGGTAAGTGTCTCCGTGAATCAGAATTAGGCTGGAACTTGACATTTCCAACGTTTCGGAACTACATACAGGTTCTCCCTCTCCCTCTCCCTCTCCCTCTCCCTCTTTCGAAAAAATGTACTTGTAATTGCTCGCCCACGTCAAAATATGAAGGTAGGACAATGGGTCCGTATCAATACAAAAGTGCACATGTGCTTGTCCCACACTCCATCTGTAACCCATATCATCCATGCAGACACAAATCGTTTGATATATCGTACATTTATGTTGTATATATTGTTTATTTTGTCTTTTATATGGTACATTTTCCACAGCCATTTTGACTGTGGCAATAGAGCAACAAACTATGGAACAAGAGCATTCAGCAGGGAGGAAGCTATATTTTCATTCTGTCAACTTCAGAACGGCTCATGTGACTTGTGTAACAATAAGTACTGGTAGAAGGCAGCCAGAGTATGGTCACAATCTACTATATACAGTCACGAAGCTTGAGTTATGAGGGTGCTAGAAACAATAGACTATGACGGTACTATTTTGCATTGCCTGTAATGAGGCGATATTAGCGATCCTAGTGGTGAGCAACTACCTAATGTTTGCATATTTACTAATGTATTGAGCTTTGCGACTGTATATACTAGACTGTGGTATGGTACTGACCACATCATCTGGTTCTACTACTGAATTCTACCTTTCTGCCACAGTACATTTCATTGACGTGTACTGGAATAGGCCTACTTTACAAGTTGTATTTTGGATTCCTGATTCAAGCATATCTATTAATGCAATAGAATGCAGGTGCCCTCAGTAACATATCTTTTACTTATAGGGGAAAAGGTGATTATCATCGACTAGGTCATGGCACTGATGATCATGTTAGAAGACCACGAAAAGTTGCTGCTCTCCAAGGAAAAAAAATCATCTGTATTGCAACAGGTAAGTACCATTCTGCCTTAGTTCCATATTAGATTACTGTATATTGTATTAAAGAGTTTTCGTACCTTTGTCGCCTGCTAAATGGTTAATGTTCTGTTGATGTCATTGATGAAAGAGCCAATCGGCCATTCATCTCACGTTATTTCAATAAGTATCTCTAGACAGATAACGTGAAAGTGAACAAAGTTTACTGTAGGCCTAATCCAGTGTTAAAATCTCGTTTGAAATTTGCCACTGTGAACGATACCTATTTACTTAGAACAGCTCAAGGTGAATAAATTTTCAAGCCAAAGTACAAGAAGGCTCAGGAAAGAATTTTTTGTTGAGGACATTGAAGGAACATGTATACCATGCGTTTTTTTAAGCAAGACGTAAAGCATTGCAGCAACTGTGCAGCAAATCAAAATACCACTTTACGAGTTTGCTACACGATCCATCATGACAGTATGCATTTTGGTCTTTTGTAACGTTTATTATTGTTAAAATCGTCCAGTAGTAATAATTCCATGTCATTATCATGGAAGTCGAAACTATTTAACATGTTCGGTTCTTTTAAGGTTAAATTTATTACTCCAGTAATAGAAGCCAATATTAATTGTCCACCATTTTGCAGTCAGCTGACCTAATTGCTTTTTTTTTCGACCCTCATTTTGCTGCAACAAAGACATGAAGCGCTTTAAAAAAACGCACGATTCTTTACGAATTTTTACGAATGTGAACATACATTACTACTGACATCAGCATAACGTTAACCATTTTAGGTTAAGCAATTTCCATGAGTTTCAGCCTTTTTTCCTTTCATCACTTACTTTTTGTAGCACAACAATCCTGAGTAGGAATGTTAATACATGAAATGTTTGAATATAGCGTAAAATATGTTTAATAATAGAGAGTTTTCGCACCCTTGGTGTTCACGAAATGGACTGGAGTCTGCATAAAAGTCCAAGAAAACTTAAATTGCTTTTTCTTAAAATTTTCTTTAGATATTTCACAGAAAATAGCATCGTCTGATTTTTCATATAATACTCATGGAAATTGCTGAACCCAAATAGTTGAGAACTACGGCCCTGTGCACTATATTTTCCATTTTACTGCTTTATTCACTTGTGCAACAATGTTGAACACGAGCTGTTACTGTAGTTTCACTGCCACTACTACAATCTAATTTATCATTCAGTTCCCATTCATTGCATTTTTATTTTGGAAATTTTTCTTTATTAAGAGTTTATCCATTTTTAATAGTTACATCGCAATCACTGATCACTTAACAAGCGATCACTTAACCCACGATGGTGATCACCACAAAAACCGACAACTGAAACTGAATGTTGGTAATGGTTACTTTTAAGTTGCGTAACAAATGTAATTGTCTACGGAAAAATGTTGAACATAAATAATAATTTGTTAACCGATATTAGGCAAAAATACAGTCGAATACATTTTTAATTGAACTATTAATTTCGTATTATTATTTCTGCTTGGTAATATTGGTACTTTTGACCATTATTGTTTGATGGTAATACAGTAGAACTTGGTTATAGTGACCTCGTTTTGTGCGACACCTCGCTTATAACATCAAATATTCCGTGGTCCCAACTAATTCCCCATAAGACATATGCTTTTCTACCTTGCTTAATACGACAAACGTATATGCCTCTACTTCGCATATAACGTCATTTTCAACTTCGGCTTGGAATACAATTTTCTAAGAACCAAAGTATTTTAAGAAATATTTTGTTGAAATCTGGCAAATTCTTTACTGTTCCATTCTGTCATAGACCTCTGGAATGCAGGCAGATTCCCCATCCCATTGTAATCCGCCCGAATTCATGCGGTATTAATGGTACCTGCATGCGGTCAGTTTCGACAGAAGTTTTCACTAAGTGCACGCATTTTAACGCAGAATGGCCACCAAAAGAAGTAAGTGACACTTTAGAAGCCATTAGAATTGTGAACATGTTCTATGAAGCTAGGGGAGGGAGCAGTGAAATTGCAATTGAAATAATGAACATAGTACGTAATTTAGAAAGTGTGTATTGGGCAAGCAGGAGACAACAGAGTAAAATGTCTGATTATTTTACTCCTAAGTAAAGAAGTTTGGTGAGTAATGAACAAAATGTTTTAATACAGAATTCTGTATTTATAATTGTACATGTATTTTATTATGTTCATGGTATGCTTAAAAGTGAATACATAAATCTAAAATAAGTATCATTATATCTGTTATTTTCCATTTTCCACCTCACTAGACTGATAATGTGAATCTTGGTTACTACGACACTCATTTATAACAACATAATTTTTAAGGTCCCTTGGATGTCGTCATAACCAAGTTCTACTGTAGTTGATAAATTTGAACTGAACTGTGAAAAAAAATGTGGATCATAGACAAAGAAATGGAGTCTCTGTTGCATCATGTGTAGAAATTCACCAGTCTCAAATGCAGGAGGTAAGAAAGGGAGAGGGCGTTGTGAGTTGCGTCACTAACATGTTCATTGCGACATCTGACCCTCTCTATGGATTTAAAATAACTATTTCTGGCCTATGTTCTAGTTCATCTTTCAGACAATTAATTATTTTTTGATGTGAGTCTCTTTTCGAATTATTTGGAGGGACGAGCCTCTCAGTTAATTTTATTGGGGTGTGGCATCCCTGACTTTAAAAGTTGGGGCAGAATGTGTTTTGCTCCCCTTCCCCCAAAGTGCTGCTTAACATACTATCTTAGACACTCAAGTTATTATGTCTTGTCTTGTTTGAAGATTCACTCCTCAAGAATCATTTGCTTTCATTTCTTCTGTTTACAGGATAATTTGTTTTCAATGTATCCAAATATTTCTCCTAAGCTCAACCTTACTACCATCATATGATTCTCGGATGCAGAGAATAAATTGTTACGTAACTGCATAACCGTAGCACATCTTGAATAAGTGCCAATTTCTTGTTGCAGGTTCCCTACACTGTGTAGCTTGTAGCGATCAAGGTGAAGTGTATACCTGGGGCGACAATGATGAAGGTCAGCTTGGTGACGGGACAACCAACGCTATTCAGAGACCACGACTTGTGGTTGCATTGCAAGTATGTGTTTGAATTTTCTTAGCTTCAGAATTATAGCCAATTAAATAAATGATACTTCTGAATAGTTCATTCTCTATTTGTAATATTCTTTTACCCATAAAACTAAAGAAAAAAAGGTATTTTACTAGCAACTTCAAATTAGTGTAACTCTGTAAATATCGAGATTGGGGCACATGTTTATAGACATTTTTTACTCAGAATGTCTTCGGAAATAAGCTCCATAAGTGGCGGTAAATCCTCGTGAATCATCCTGTATATTGTTGGGGTTCAATCCGTGCATCTTCAATTTATGAGCCACTTATTTCTTCTTTCTTTGTCAGCAGGAATATGGTAGAATTTGTAGATTCCATGCCTACTATTATTTGTACAATTTGGAGCCGCACAACCAACTGTTGTGTAAATTAATAATATAGTTTAATGTTTAAAACTAAAATGCATCCACATGTCAGATCTTTTACTTTTTGTATAGTTGTTTCGACCACACAGACATCACGTCGCTTGGGATTCAACATGGCAGCAGTGTTGCCAATGGGGTGGAAATTCCGTCAAAACTGACAGAATTTCAACACAGCGGACGGGAAAAAAATGGCTTTGACAGCGACGGATTTTCTGGCGGAAATTATTATTTACATCGTCTTTTGACATTTTTAGCTGCTGTCATTTTCAATTGTTTAATTTTTGAGAGATTTTACTTTTTATTTGAACAGCCCTGCTTCTTCTGTACTATGTTTAAAAATACCCTGTTTCCGATTTCCTCGTAATCAAGTTAGATGTTGAAGAATTATTATTTTAATCAGGATTAGTAAGTAAGTTGTGTTAAAATTTGCTTATATATATATATATATATATATATATATATATGGTTTTTTTTTTTTTTTTTTAATTTTGACGGATTTCCAGGTGTTATACTGACGGGGATACAATTTATGTGTTGGCAACACTGCATGACGGATTGGTCTGCTAGGGGGAATATAGTCCTTTAACAATGATGACGACTATGATGATTACGATGATGATGATGATGTATTCCACTTGCAGTTTTATTAAGTATTTTATGGTTATGCACGAACAGTGACACTAATTCTTATAAAATGCAATGTGTAGGCAAAGAAGATAACTCAGGTGGCATGTGGTTCTGCGCACACATTGGCGTGGAGCACGAACAAGCCTGTGTCAGCCAGTCGTCTGCCAGTGAGCACGCCCCTGGAATATGACTTGGTGCGCGACTTGCCCCTGCCTACACTGCGTAACCGTCTTGTTCTGCTTCATCATTTCTCGGAGCTGTTTTGTCCAGGAGTCGCCATGTTCCCTATTGATGGAGAAGGAAGCTTGGACAAACTGCGTGGAATTTTGGTGTCGTCAACAAAGGAAGCAACATTCCGAAAAGTAATGATTTTTGTAGTTATTTTGCTAGTATTGTAAATCACAGTTAAATGAAATGAAATTTAGATTGTCAAACATTTTTGAAACGAAATGTATTTTTTAAAGAATCATACAATAACATTATAGCTATCCAGAATTACTGCTACATTTACTTTATTGTCAGACCAGTAATGAATACCCAAATTCTGAAGAGATGTTTCAAGTTTCTTCAGTATACTGGGTGTTCAGTTCAAAATGTGTCACGGCTCGCTGTATGCCGTCACGTGGCTAGTCGATGAGCCTAGAAAATTCAATCTTCCTACACTTCTGCAGAGGTGTATTATTTATCTGCCAGAGAAGTTGCCTAGCAAGTACGGCGTTCATTCAGAAGAGTACTTACCAATACGTACGGTAAAGCTGGTAGTGGCAGGAATGTGAACTGTATCGAAACACATACTGAGGTGAGTTTTTTCTTACTGTCGGGATATGGGGAGAGGGTTAAGACAATTACTTACGTATTTGTTGACATTAACTTCGACGGTCAACATGGACCCGAAGCATTTGATTTGTATTGTGGAATGTTGCCGTATGCAACCGATGATAACGAATACCTGCATATGACTTGGCTGCGCAAAACACTGTTCAAAAGAGGTTATGGTAGCACACAGACCGTATAGACCGCCATCTGTTGCTACGACGTTCAAGTTATACTGCACACGTTCTCAAGTTCAGATTGAACGCCTTGATTAATAGGCAACTTCTCTGACACAAAAGCTGAAACTCACTTCAAATCGCTGACTCATTAATAGTGACATCATGACACACTTTGAAATGAACACCCAGTAGTTAGTGGGCCTACCAGTTGCCCTTAGGATCATGGATGTGCTTGTATGTGTTTTTGCTTCCATACATGCTTTATTGGTTTCTTTTTTTAATCTGTGAGTAAGTTATTGTTTGTTACTTTGCTGATTGTAATATTGTATCGTATTTATTAACATTCCATGGTATTCATACATTGCTTCACAGCTAGAATATGGAACAAATCAAAAAACTTAATACTACTATAAAGTCTTAATTTATAGTCACAGTCTAGTTGAAATATATACAGAAGAGGTTTACAATATAGTCTACTAGTATAACACAAAGTTTTAGTATCAATTTCATGAAGCGTTGTTGAATGTCACGAATTCACCTACAGAATAGAAGGCATGAGAAATTAGGTACTTCTTTAATTTGGCCCTAAATGATTTTATGTTTTGAGTTTCATTTTTTATATCGATAGGGAGGCTATTAAAAATGTTTACTGCCATATAATGCATTCCTTTTTGATAGCACAATAGACTTGCCAATGGAGTATGAAAGTAATTTTTGACACGTATTTTTGCTATGAACTGTTGAATTAGTTACAAAGTTTTCACGAGTACAAGGAAGATTATTAATAAAAAAATATACTGACAAGCCATGGTAAAGAAGATATACAGTGTGTGTGTGTGTGTATATTCCCCAATGTTCTCACTAACCATAGGAGTGGTATTAAGACAAAAGCTTCCTGGCAGTTGATTTGTATCATTCTTTTTCTATACACTGTCCATGGAATCTGTAGATTGCCAGTTACAAAAGAAGACTTTGTGCAACTAGTGTCATAGCTGGCTGGTCCAATGAATAGTTAGGGCACGAAAGGAATGGGTGGGAGAGGAACACAATGTGAACTCTCTCCCACTCGCTAGCTAGCGTGGGGAAGGAAGCAGCAAATAACGTCATGTGCATGTTTACTCTACAGAATCCACGGATGGAGTCCACACCTGTGGAGTAACGGTTAGCACATCTGACCGCGAAAGCAGGTGGCCCGGGTTTGATTCCCGGTCGGGGCAAGTTACGTGGTTGAGGTTTTTTTCCAGGGTTTTCCCTCAACCCAATATGAGCAAATGCTGGGTAGCTTTCGATGCTGGACCCTGGACTCATGTCACCGGCATTATCACCTTCACCTCATTCAGATGCTAAATAACCTTAGATGTTGATAAAGCACTGTAAAATAACCTACTAAAATAAAAAAATAAAAAATTCACGGTTGGAGTATAACTTCCCAATAAAGTGCTTCAATGTTGTTGTTCTTCCTATTTTATTGGAGTACAATTTATCACATAGAGGAAGGTGTTGTTTGTTCAAAATTTCATTTTTGTTGCATATTGGACAGTTTGTTATTGTTATTAAGTTTAATTTGTCGAGATGCTCAGCGAGACAATCATGTACTGTAAACAATCTTGTTCTTGTCTTCGAGGTTTTGTTAAAATAAGTTTTTCTTTTTTTTTATACATAATACAGTATACAGTTATTTTAATAAAGTTATCTAGAAATAATCGATGGATGAAGAAGTACTCGCACTACTGCACTAGATTTTTTTTCATTTCGCCTTCCTTCACTAGCTTGAAGCTGCTCTTTCTGCATGGAGTTTTTGGAATCCTTTGCTTAGGTGTCCTCACAGTCTAGTATATACAGTCACGAAGCTTGAGTTGTGAGGGTGCTAGGAACAATAGACTGTGCCAGTACTATTTCGCATTGTCTGTAATGAGGCGATATTAACGATCCTAGTGGTTAGCAACTATCTATGGCTGCATATTTACTATGTATTGAGCTTCGTGACTGTATATACTAGACTGTGGTGTCCTCACAAGGACAAGAGCTGCAAGGCACACTCCTGCCTCCGTAATTTTGTGTGAACGATCTTGTGTGACTCTCATGTGAGCAAGCCATAATGGTAAACACACAGCAAAATAAATAACCGCAGGAAAAATGTTTTTTATTGCAATTATCAAAGAAATAGAGAATGTGTATGCATAAATAGACAGAGAACCTTCCCTTGCTCTCCATTCTCCATATTTAGCTAACCTAAGTGTAATTGATCCCTACATCCTTTGAAAAGCAGTGAATTTGATTCTGTGTTTGATTGTCAGGTCGTTCAAGCCACAATGGTACGTGATAGGCAACACGGACCAGTTATCGAATTAAACCGAATTCAAGTGAAACGTTCACGCAGCAAAGGTGGTTTAGCAGGACCTGATGGAATCAAGTCTGTGTTCGGTCAGATGGTTACCAAGATGTCACTTCTCACCCAGGAGGCTCTTTTCCTACCTCATCGTGTATGGAAAGTTAAATTCGTTGGTAAGGAATGTTTTTTCTTCTAAATTCGTTACATTTGATCATGTTGGTATGACCAAGAATGTGTAATGAGTAAAAAAACAGTATAAGAAAGCATATAAAATTGGGGGAAAATGCAATGGTAATAGAGAAAAATAAATTTTTCTTTACTGTAAATAAATTATAGAAAGCTACTAATTAATAAAAGAAGAAATTTTGCAGATAATGAACTAAAGAAATTAAATGAATGGATTAAAATTAACAATAAGGCAGCAGCATGGAGCGCAATAAAATTAGTAACAAAATGGGAGGAAAGAAATATATTGTTAATAGAAATGGATTAAGCATTTTAACAAGTTAATGATGAATAGGACTATGAAAGAATAGTGTATTGGCTATGACAGAGATATTAATTTGAAATATTGAAAAATTAGACGGTGAGTTTAGAATAGATGAATACAGAGAATATTAAAGAAACAGCAATTAAAGATCTCTCAGACTTTTATGGAGAGTCCTAACCCCCCCCCCCCTCCCTCTGTATCTGTGTTCTAAGAAATTAGCTGTGAAATGCATTACTCTTACATTTAACATACTGACCTGGTATTTCTTTAATTATTTTTCTGATTTCTGATTCTATTCATTCTTGCATTTTTTTTTTTAAGAGAGAGTGGAATAGACTAGAGATGGAATCAGAAATGATAGTGAGGGAAATATTGAAATAAAAAAATCTTTTATTATCATATATCCAACAAAAAAGAATATTATCACTGTTTGAACACGTTACATTAATGTAAAAAGAAATTATTTCCAAGCTAACTTTGAAAATGATGTTTGTTGGTTGTCAGTATATCCAGTTATGGCTATCTAGGACGTTCCATTTCTGAGATGAGAGCTTCTATAAGGTGACATTATTATTTCCAAAGATAGGTGTGACTGAGACTGGAAGGTAAATAATAATGTTTAGAAATGTAGAATGGCAAGAAAGACAAGTAGGAAATCCGTGAAAAGATTTTCTCAGTGTATTTCTGTTTTCTCACCACCATCTCATAATTAAGATGCATTCTATCATCAATACAATAGCAATGTGAAACTTAGATATCATACCATCTTTCCCAGAAAACCAACCCCATAGATCTCGTATGGCAAACATTCTTCAAAGGAAGTAAGTAACCATTAAAATATGGGGTATTGACGCCAACTCCTTAATATTAGTGTCTGACACCATACAGACACGCAAAACATTACACATAATAAATAAAACGTGTTTTTTAAGTTAACTTCCAAATATATATACCAGTAATTACACCTGTGATGATGTATGCAAGTGAAACAGAGAAGAAACCATTTTGTTATTTATTATTTTAAGGTGAAAGTGTAGACGATTGTGGAGGTGGCTACAGCGAGAGCATCACTGAGATGTGCGACGAACTGCAGAATGGTTCACTTCCATTGCTCATTCCAACCCCAAATGGTAGAGATGATGCAGGAACGAACCGGGATTGCTTTTTGTTAAATCCTATGGCCAAATCTCCTTTACACATGAACATGTTCAAGTTTCTGGGTAAGATATCACTATTTTTCTACACTCTTCTGCAAATTATAGTTTTGTATAGAACTACAATTTCCCCAGTTCTTGTTTATATACTTTTCCAATTGATATTACTGTTAACATTGTAATTTTTTTTAGTTAATGTTTATATAGTAACTGAAATATAAAAGTTTCTACATTTTATAATTCTGTTCCATTATGTACACTGTCGTAAGTAATTAGTCTTAAAAGTGAAAAATAGTATTGATAAAGAATATAAAATAGTGCAAAGAAAATGAAACAAGAGTTTCCTCTTCCACCTATTCTAATAGTTACAACATTGACATTGTTTTATATTTTCTTTTGAAAAGTGGGATGTCGAAGGAAATGCAGTAAACAGTTCTTAATCTCGATATTTTGTAGTCCTTGCATTAACGATATTTAGAAGTAAATAGTAGTGCAAGACTTTTTATGAAGATTCAGTAACAGTTTGATACAGGTTACATTGCAGGTGAATGTACTTCTTCGTTCTTTCTTGCCCATATAACTAGCCACTGTGTTTCAGGTGTTCTCATGGGAATTGCAATACGAACTGGCAGTCCATTGAGTCTGAATCTCGCCGAACCTGTTTGGAAGCAGTTAGCAGGAATGACTCTCACGCCAGCAGATCTAACAGAAGTGGACCGTGATTATGTGCCAGGTAGGTTAGGTTAAGATAGGTTGTAGGGGGTTTTTAAGGAGCCAGGCCTCCTGCACGTCAGCCTAAAAGACTTACGGTATTGTGCATCCCCGTTGGAAGGGATGCTAGCATTGTCTTCCAAAATCTGTTCCTTGGACTAGTAACAGTATCTTGGCTCCAATGTTAGTGTCCGTTCCTAAATCTTCCCTTGTTATTAAATGGGATATGTTCATATTTAATTATCTTCACTATATAAATATTATACATCTTGATGTTACGTTTTATTTAATGACGCTCACAACTGCAGAGGTTATATCAGCGTCGCCGGATGTGCCGGAATTTTGTCCCGCGGGAGTTCTTTTACATGCCAGTAAATCTACTGACATGAGCCTGTCGCATTTAAGCACACTTAAATGCCATCGACCTGGCCTGGGATCGAACCCGCAACCTTGGGCATAGAAGGCCAGCGCTATACCAACTTGCCAACCAGGTCGACTATACATCTTGATTACACAACTTTTAACATTTTATCACTTCTGAATATACACTTCCACATACGCAGAACACATCACAAATGCTAAACACACCTACAGCAACATAAATGCAGACATGGAAATTCTACTCATTCAACCAAAAAACCAGAAACTAAACACACTAGAACAATACGAAATATACAGGCACACAAAAACACACCCTCATGATATTCTCAACACACAACTCAATTTCAGAACACACTCACTATTTGACTCCATATTACACTATACAAACATACCCCCACAGGAAGCACAATCAGAAGACGCGAAAACTAGGAACACCCAGTTCTGAAGATAACTTACAACAGGTTGAAACTAGTTAACAACAAGGTACCTAATTTTAACACGTGAAAGAAATACAGTATATTTTCCGAAATATAAATATTATTTGTCACTATAAACAACAAACTTGTCCGTAGTTTTAAAACATTAATTATTGCATCGTACATTATTAAGAAAAATATATATAAATTGCCAATATGTTAACCAAAGTATGTAGTATTACATGTTGTTTGATAAATAAATAAATAAATAAATGAAACTCACGCATACAAAAAAAATACAGCAAGGATATGGCTGTTCTACTGTAAATACCTTCGATTTCTACATATAATATTCAAACGAACTAGAGACAATATAAGAATAGAAATGACAAGTTTTTTGAAATGTGTTGGGACTTTTGTGTGTGAATAATAATTTCATCAAAAGATGTTTGGAATGTTTGAATGCAGATGGATACCACTTTGAACAACTTAAAACAGGTATTATTACTCATTAGAAATAAAAATATAGATAATTATGTACATATTATTGTTATAGTAATCAAAGTTACATGAGTAAAAATGTGCCACAGGAGATTATGGATCGATAATAGCGTAGTCTGTACTGGCCATGCAAGCATGTCTGATGCACATGTTTGCAGACGAGAGCCGAGCTGACCACTCTGTATGTGGGGATATAACTATTAATAGTTTTATTTTGTTGTTATATGTGTTACATCATTCAAGTTTTAAGTGGCTTTGAAAATACTGTCTTGACACTTCGGTCCGTGTAGAAAATAATTAGTGGTAATAACGTAATTCGGGACACACTCTGTTTTCTGTTGCTTCAGGACTGCTATGCATTCGAGATATGGAACCCGACGGTAAAGTGTTCCAGACTTTAGAAATGCCCTTTTCCACACCATCGGCATATGGCAATGAAGTACCCCTTTCCACACGGTACCACCGCATTATGCCAGAGAACAGACTCGAATATGTGAGACTTGCGTTGAATTACAGGTGAGTAGAGAATCAGCAGCAGTTATGAAGAAGTAGAGGCAATAATTTCGTGGAGTGCATTGTATCAAATATGCTAGAATGCATTGCACATTGAAGTAGTTCTATTAATTATTTATTGTTCATTGACAGCAAGCAGTTGGTCTGTGCACAAGATTATGTGAATAGCTTTAACATACGTACAATGTGTTATAGTGGTCAGGAAAGGGATATATATTACTGCTACATTGTTGTCTGTACTTTCAGACTCCATGAGTTTGATGATCAAGTTTCTGCTGTTCGGGAAGGAATGGCAAAAGTCATCCCAGTGCCACTACTGTCTCTCTTTAGCGGTTATGAACTCGAAACCATGGTTTGCGGATCTCCAGACATTCCTCTCAATCTTCTCAAGTCTGTAGCTACTTATAAAGGTATGTGCTTCTTGCTATACATTAATAAATGGTAATATTGTAATCAATCATCTTTGTTATCATCCTCCCTTTCCTCCTCCTTGACATCACCACCAGCTCCACCATCATTATCATCATCTCTTAAGTTTGATCGACTCACACACACTGTTTGTATTCGATATTCTTCTGTTACTATATTTTGCCTTTGGTTTTTCTTCCATCTTGATATACAGACCAGATTCTGTTTATTGATTTCTAATTGTGAAATTATTGATTTTGCAACGTCAGGTATACCAACGCTTGTCTTAAAACTTTATTAAGTTTATTTTAATTTTTTTTTAGTTCTCTTTAAGGCCTGGTTTCACTAGAATACAGCAGCATTAGTATGGTCATCGTTTTATAAAAATAAATCTGGATAAAGCTTTGTTTTTGTTTTTGAGAATTAGTTCGAAGAGGTGGAAAAATTCAAATATCTTGGAGCAACAGTAACAAATATAAATCACACTCGGGAGGAAATTAAACGCAGAATAAATATGGGAAATGCCTTTTGTTATTCGGTCGAGAAGTTTTTGTCATCTGGTCTGCTGTCAAAAAATCTGAAAGTTAGAATTTATGAAACAGTTATATTACCGGTTGTTCTGTATGGTTGTGAAACTTGGACTCTCAATTTGAGAGAGGAACAGAAATTAAGGGTGTTTGAGAATAAGGTGCTTAGGAAAATATTTGGGGCTAAGAGGGATGAAGTTACAGGAGAATAGAGAAAGTTACAAAACACAGAACTGCATGCATTGTATTCTTTACCTGACGTAATTAGGAACATTAAATCCAGACGTTTGAGATGGGCAGGGCATGTAACACATATGGGCGAATCCAGAAATGCATATAGAGTGTTAGTTGGGAGACCAGAGGGAAAGAGACCTTTGGGGAGGCCGAGACATAGATGGGAGGATAATATGAAAATGGATTTGAGGGAGGTGGGATATGATGATAGAGACTGGATTAATCTTGCACAGGATAGGGACCGATGGCGGGCTTATGTGAGGGCAGCAATGAACCTGCGGGTCCCTTAAAAGCCATTTATAAGTAAGTTTTATATTATTATGATGTACCGAAGTACATATGATATTTTCGTGCAGGAATTCTGCGTTATCATATGATGAAGAGAAAAACTCTCTCGGGCACCGGGACTCGAACCCGGGTTTTCAGCTCTATGTGCTGATGCTTTACCCACTAAGCTACACCAGATTCCAGTTCCGGTGCCGGATCGAATCCTCTCAGTTTAAGTTCTACCTTTCAGTTTTCCCTTTGGTGGCCTACCCTCATGTACTGTGTCACAGAATAGGTGACAGTGGCACAATGTCCAACATACCGTGTATATGGGTAGACACTAAATAACTATAGCAGTTGATAAAGCATCATATTAAAAAAACAGTGTAGTACTGTATATAGTTTACAAACAGTTAACTTTTAGAAAGAAATGTATGCCTTACTTGATGTTTTTTTTTTCTCCGTGTTCATTTTCCAGGTATTGATGCCAATGCTTCACTTATACAGTGGTTTTGGGATGTCATGGAGGAATTCACTAACCAGGAAAGATCACTGTTCCTTCGTTTTGTATGGGGAAGAACTCGCCTCCCTCGCACCATAGCAGACTTCAGAGGACGTGATTTTGTACTGCAGGTCAGTTTTTGCACTCTCATTTATATTCAGAAGGTTTAGGATTCAACCCAAAGATTTTTCAGTTTGTCGCATGGCTCTGTTAAGTGTGGTAGTGAGTGAAAGTTGACTCGTGGCCAATGTTTTCATACATCTTGATTACACAACTTTTAACACTGTATCACTTCGGAATATGTATGATAAGAACTTTCTTGTGTTAAATATTTTTAACGTACCTTGTTAACATGTTTCGACCTATTTTCGGTCATCTTCGGAACTGGTCGTTGTTAGTCTTGGCGCCTCATGTTTCCTGTGTGGGTGCGTTCGTAGTGTAGAGTCAAAGAGTGTATGTGTTTTGAAATTGAGTTGTGTGTTGAGAATATCGTTGGGGTGTGTTTTCGTGTGTCTGTATATTTCATATTGTTCTAGTGTGTTGAGTTTCTCGCTTTTTGGTTGGATGTGCAGTATTTCCATGTCTGTGTTGATGTCTCTGTAGGTGTGGTTGGCATTTGTGATGTGTTCTGCATATGTGGAGGTGTTTTGTAATTTTTTTATGGCTGTGATGTGTTCTTTGTAACGTGTTTGAAATGATCTGCCTGTCTGTCCTATATAGAAGTTGTTGCAGGTTTTCAGTTCATGTAATCCTGCTAGTGCCGGTACGAGGGTGTGACATAGCTGTGATGTATGCCAAGTGCACAGATTGGACCTGGTATCTATGCAGAAAATTACTTCATGTATGGATTATACACAACATATTTATTTCAATATATTCTGTTCCAGGTCCTGGACAAATACAACCCACCTGATCATTTTCTACCAGAAAGCTATACCTGTTTTTTCTTACTGAAGATGCCACGGTATTCATGTAAGGTGAGAAATGTTTTATTGGTTTCTAATTTTAATACCATATCCAGCAACTGTGGGACAAAGCGAGTGTCAGATAATTGATTTTGCTGTATAATTGGAAAATACATTTATAGGTTATGTAAAGACACACTGTACTGCATAAACACTTTTTTCCATATTGAAATTTAGTAATTTTCATATAGATAATTAAAATAGACTAAGATTATAACAGTTAAGATCTTTTGTTCCCAGGCTGTTCTTAGAGAGAAGCTGAAGTACGCAATCCATTTCTGCAAATCAATAGACACAGATGAATATGCGAGAGTTGCCATGCCTGGCAGTGGCGGAGCCTCCAGCAACTGTGACAGTGACGAACTAGACAGCATAGCTAGTGACGGGCCAGGATCAATGTGAATATTAGGCTTTCATTTGGCTGAAGTTGTTATTCTGGATGCAGAACACCATCACACACTTTCAGCAGAGCAACAAATCTTCTGTTCTCGTAACACCTGATTCCAAATTGTCTTTAAAAGTGGTAGTGCTTAATAAAAAATGTGTCTAGTCATCATGTCTCAAGTCGTCAGATATTGCGATGGAATGAAAGCTTCTATTTTTTTTATGTTAGAATTGTAGCACAGCAACCTCCTCCACACGTTGTGAGGCAGTACTGGAGAAACTTTGTCTGCAGGCCATTAAGAAGAGATATTAAGAGAATAATCCGAAATTTTACATTATATACATAACTACGGAAAATAATAAAGAAGTGTTTGTATAGATCTTACAATTATAGTATTTATAAAACAACGGCAAAATATGTTCATAAATCATCTATAATTAAATTATTACTTCATATTTATACGTTGTTCTTATTATGACTACTGTCTATTGGTGCTCAAATAATACATCATATCTATTTGAGAAAAAAAAATATAGCCTACCTATATGATTGAAAGAAATCGGGTTTTAAGTTAACTATGTTATTAATTATTTTTAATTTTCGGTGGGCAACAATAGCCTGCAGACCGAAGTTTCCCCATCCCCAGTATAAGGAACAGTATGTCAGCATCATCTCCCTTGCAAGTATTTATGTTATGTAAGAAATGATATCCCTAAGTTATTATTCCAATGTTGTATTTTCTATGCCATTCTTTCTGTGTATTATTCTTTTGATTCTTTCTCTTTTCTTTTTTTTAAGATTGTTACGAAATTAATTTCGTTCTTTGTAATATACTGTGAAACCTCTGATTTACGGACATCGAAGGGACGTAACAATCTGTCCGCATCTGGGAGGTGTCCTTTATTGGGAGGGAGGCTCCCCAATCTAACAGTAAATTTATAATATGCATTATGTATCCTTTCACGGTTTAAATGAAATGTATTACTGTAGTTTAATTATAAACAGAGTCTACTGTACTACAGTAAATTCTTTGCAACTCTAACTACAGTAGATAAGACCGAAAAAAGGAAAAACAGTATTGTGCCATGCATTTTTTTTTTTATCTTGGGGATTAATTGAAGTGAATTTTTATGGCAGGCAGAGTAACTATCTCATGCCCCCATGTTTTAAATTGCTTCCAGTGCACTTCATTAGAACCAGGTACCCAGCTTCGAAGCCGTTAGCCCTGTGAACTTACAGTATAATTATTTTCCCCTATTATAATAATACAGGTTGATTATCTAAGAAATTAGCAAGTTCTTTGTAATAGTAGAAGAGAAAGAGTGGGGAAAGGGAAGTGGTCCGTGGCCCGTTTCTTTTAGGGCTCATCCCGACATTTGCCTTATTACTCAAGGGAAACCACGGAAAAACCTTGAGCAGGATGAGGTGTCGTGCTGACGACAAGCCAATTGGCTACAATGGGGTCATGAATATGTTGTGGTGGGAGGTTGTCATTTAATCATCCTTTGAAGTACTCAAACATTAAAATACATATTAATTAGTTACAAAGAATTCAAAGTGTCTATGCAGCCAATAACGTGATGACCCTGGAACAGAGAAATAGCATTATTAGTGCATTAATTGACATGTATGTCTGAGGAGTCAAATGGTTGTTTAAAGTTCAAGTTGGTATTCGTCTTGTACGTTGTCGTTCCAAGCTAGAGGGTGGAGTACACTCTTAGGTCTTTTATGTTTATCTAATGCAGGCCATGCAATTTTATTCTAGGTGCTCAGTTATATAGTACTGTAATTTACAGTTTTCAGCTAAACTTTTACGTTCAGGTGCCATGTCTCTCGAAACCGAACAACTGATTGAAATGAAGAGAATAATCCTGCTAACCCTATCATGTGTCGAATACAATTTCAAAGTCGCTGAAACCTGGACCCATGAGACAGGTTAAACTTTATGACTTTGTTTATCCACCAGCTTTCAGCCAACAAGGGTTAGTGAGCTGGGCTAGTAGCCTCGAGACCCTTATTATCTTCTTTCATGTTAAGGAATTTTTGTACAGTTCTCAAAACCAAATTTTCCATTTTTGTAACACATTACGTCTTGAAATCCAAGCTCTGTCCGTAGTCAGGAGGTAAAGCAAGCTTTAGGACTGTCAAACAGCTGTCCGTGTCCGTAAACGAGAATTAAAATTATCATTATTTCTATATTATTTCAGTTGGGACATAAAAAATCTGTCCGTAAATGAGGAGTGTCCGTATCTTGGGGGTGTCCGTAAGGAGAGGTTTCACTGTAATATGTATAATTATTTATTACATCTTTAGTGCATTTCTTAAAGAGAGGACACCAGTCTTGAAACATTACTTGTTGGTTATTTAGGAGACATAAGAAAGTTCTCTTTTGATGGATTTACGCATGATGATCTCATGAAATAGTTCAAGAAATTCTTCATTATATTTATTTGTTCGCCACTATCACTGAAGATCTTGATGAGACCTTTTACAGTCTTGGAGTAATATATTAAATCTGGTATAATGTGTAATGTGATATTACACAGTCAGATCTCAGTAGAACAATTTTCTGGGGGACTTGATGAATGAATTCTAAGAGTTACTGTTGCATTGAGGGCTTGTGATACTCCAAGAAATTGACATGCATGACACAGAACAATTTAAAGAGATTACATACAGAGAAACTGAAATTAATTAATAATGTTTTAAAATTTTGTGTTAATTACTACTGGGTGTTCATTTCAAAGTGTGTCATGACGTCACTGTTGTGAGTCAGCGATTTGAAGCAAGTTTCAGCTTTTATGTCAGAGAAGTTGCCTATTAATCAAGGCGCTCAATCTGAACTTGAGAACGTGTACGGTATGACTTGAACATCGTAGTAACAGATGGCGGTCTGTACGGTCTGTGTGCTACCATAACCTCTTTCGAACTGTGTTTTGCGCGGGCAAGTCGTACTCAGGCTATTTGTTATCATCAGTTGCGTACCGCAACATTCCACAACACAAATCAAATGCTCCATGTCCATGTTGACCGTCCAACAGGCTATTTGTTATCATCAGTTGCGTACCGCAACATTCCACAACACAAATCAAATGCTCCATGTCCATGTTGACCGTCCAAGTTAATGTCAACAAATGCTGTACGTAAGTAATTGTCTTAACCCTCTCCCCATATCCCGACAGTAAGAAAAAAAAACTCACCTCAGTACGTGTTTCCAAACAGTTCACATTCCTGCCACTACTGGCGTTACTGTACGTATCGGTAAGTTCTCTTTTGAATTAACGCCGTACTTGCTAGGCAGCTTCTCTAGCACATAGGTAATATGCCTCTGCGGAAGTGTAGGAAGATTGAATTCTCTAGGCTCATCGGCTAGCCATATGACGACATTTAGCGAGCCATGACACACTTTGAACTGAACACCCAGTATAATATCACTATTAAAAATTCTACTTGATTCAATAATGATATATTAGGCTATATTCATTTGTTTTTTTACTGAAAAGTAATCGGTAATTTTTTGGTTATTATTATTTTTCTTTAATATGACTGTATTTTTACTAGCTTATTTAGTTAGATGAAATTAATGACAGCAATACTGGTATGATATTTGGCGAAAGGAGACTGAGGATTCGCCATATATTACCTGACATTCGCCTTACTCTTGAAAACGTCGGAAAAACGCAACCAGGTAATCATTCCTAGTGGGAATCGAACCCACGCCCTAGCACAGCTTTGGATCAGCAAGCAAATGCGCCTGCCACTTAAGCTACTCAGTCGTCATTATTGTTGTTGTTATTATTATTGTTGTTATTATTATTATTATTATTATTATTATTATTATTTTTAACATTCCCTAATGCTGGGGCATTAGACTTTTTCTTCTTTTTTCCCCTGTCCAGGAACAAAGCCCTTTACTGAACAGCGGGTCACTCTGAAAATGGTGCGAGTCTTGGACTTCTAAGTTCTGGTACTGGAATCATAGGACGAAAATGATCAGCTTCAAGTTGATACCCCACAATAGTATTGTGCCGAATAGAGTGCAAAACTCTTTCTTTTGGTCCGTAGTTAAGTTGGTTTAGTATTGGACTCCTGTTCTGCGGATCCGAGTTCGATTCTTGGTTTCACTTTTCAATTATTTATTTTAATGAACGTTTCTTACTGTTATGTAGTGGTTGTCATATTCAAATTATTTATTTATATATATTATACTGTGATCAATTTATGCAAGCGTATACACGTTTACTGCTATTTCTCTAATGATTCTCATTTTACATTCAGTATGTGGATAAACTTAAATGTCTGAGTCTATATTTTAGACGGGTGAACAATCCTTCACATGCCTGCACTTTCGTGGCTTACTGCACTAAAAGTTGTGTCAGGTGTCAGTATGAGTTGTACTCTTGCAAGATAAGCACATGTTCTTTAGGCAACAAAATACAGTGTGTTAATTAAGTTAATATGGCTCAATTCAGGTATTCTGTTCCCCCAAAGAGTATTCGTGTATGGTTCATCCATGGATACAGAATCGGCTCGTGCTGTAAGGAGATTATTTCAAGAAAAATTTTCTGGTGTCCAAGTTCCAAATTGAAGTTCGATTCAAAGATTGATAATTAAATTTTGTGAAACTGAAAGTGTTCCTGATAAGAAGTGTAGACAGCCACATACAGTACTCACAGAAGAAACTCTAGATAACATTGGACAAGCTCTGGAAAATTCCCGTAGAAAATCACTTGGAAGTCTTTTTCAGCAAGTGGGAATTTCCTGTAGCTCTGTTCAAACAGCTACAAAGTTACCAAAGTTAAAACACTTGCTTGATATAGGTGAGTAAATTACTTTTACTTTACTTTTTAAGTGTTAATTTTTAAAGTGTTTTTAATTTTTAAGTGTTTATTAGTAATAACTTACGCAACGAACTGTAGGTAGATTTTTAAGTTATTATTAGTGTTTATTAGTAATAACTTACGAGACAAATTAGGTAGATTTTTAAGTGTTTATTAGTAATAACTTACGCGACGAACTATAGGTCGATTTTAAGTGTTTATTAATGTTTATTTTTTAAGTGTGTATTAGTAATAATAATAACGTACGTGACGAACTGTAGGTAGATTTTAAAATGTTTATTAGTGTTTATTAGTAATAACATTAACTTACGTGACGAACTGTAGGTAGATTTTTTAAGTGTTTATTAGTAATAATTTACGCGACGAACTCTAAGTAGATTTTTAAATGTATTTGTGTTTATTTTTTAAGTGTTTATTAGTAATAATTTACGCGACGAATTGTAGGTAGATTTTTAAGTGTATTTGTGTTTATTTTTTAAGTGTTTATTAGTAATAATTTACGCGACGAACTGTAGGTAGATTTTAAGTGTTTATTTGTGTTTATTTTTTAAGTGTTTATTAGTAATAACTTATGCGACGAATTGTAGGTAGATTTTTAAGTGTTTATTTTCAAGTTTTTATTAGTAATAACTTACGCGACAAACTGTAGGTATAATTTTAAGTGTTTATTAGTAATAAGTTACGCGACAAACTGTAGGTAGATTTTTTAAGTGTTTATTAGTAATAATTTACGCGACAAACTGTAGGTAGATTTATTGCGGACTTCCTGACACCTATTAACCGCAGTTATGAACTTGACTCGTCCAAGACCCACAAGCAGTGGAAACGGGCACACGGAGGATTGTTCACAAAATATTTATTTAATTTCAATTACATAGGCTACTGGTATGTAATAGGGACATAGGATATGTCTCGAAGTTCTTCGAAGAATATTGCTTGTTGATTAAAAAGTTGTTGATTAGTCAACTATCCGAAGACAAGTCTGAACCTCACAAGTGATACCAAGAAGGCACCACTTATGAGGCAACTAGGCCAGGAGATAATGGGATAGAATTCTACTTAATAAATGCATTAAAGCATAAAACAAAAGTCTGTAATCGTGGAAATAAATTATATATACGTAGGTACTTTAAACAACTTCCTACATTATATTAATAAACGTCATCGTATTGACTTCTACATTTAATTTATTCTATATTTTTTCAATTAAATGTGAATGGTTAAAAGGGCTAATTTTTAATACTGTAACGACATGCCTTTGATATGTTTGATTATGCATTGAGTATCGTTAAGGACGAGGTTCTGAACAATAGCACGACGTTAATGAAATTAAATGACCAGAATTCAGCAACACTTTATCACTCCTTATCCAGCTAATATAATCAGATATCATAGGTCACTGGTACGAATTTCTTATTGTTTAAACTGCGACCTGAATAATCATTTCAAAGACTTTATGAAACAAAGTTCTAGCCATAAGTGTAGGGCCGAAAATAATTTTCTTTCACTAGTAATAATGTACAGTACATGTCAAAGTAAATTATTATTAAAAATCTGCATTTTATTCAATTTATTTTTTTTTCGGCTGAATGAAGTGACTACCATTTGTGGTTCCCATCTGTGTAAATATGGTAAAGAGATGAAAATTTCCGAAGACATGTGTCCGAAATTTTTATAGAAATTATGTGGTTCAGTGTAAGAACCCTGTAATTCTCATATAGCCCGTTGAGAAAATCGAAGTTAAAGAAAACTGTAATGGTAATGCAGTATGTTGTCATCTTTCTTTTGTCTCTGATGTGAATACTTAGGCATACACGACAGTCACAATAAGAGGAAAGATAAATAAAAGGTTTAGATCCGTATTAATAACATTATTTAACTTTTTTAGGATTACAGAGTTCTTGCACTGAACTACAGAATTGATGTGTGAATAATTATTTCATGGTAATACTCGGCATCATTTCACTGTCATTAATTCTGTCATTCATGTCCACGAAAATAACAGAGTGTTCCTGTTCATGGAAGTCCATTTCGAGCTCTGATCTATTCCATTTATCAGAATGTGGAAGCCTGATTAATTTTTTTTGAGTTAAGAGAGCTTGTGTTTCAAAATTTATCATGTTGTTGTTTCGTATCCCAGATCAATCAAGATCAATCTAGATCAGTTCCAATGCTTTTCAGTGCTTTAAACAATAAGTTTTTTTTTTTTTTTAGCAAGGTTTAGGCAGCAAAAAATATGTTGAGGGCTGACTTTCTCTTGGTTGCTGTTTCTTCATGTTGGGAAGGTTTTCCTTCCTTTGATAATTTTTATAGATTTCATGTGGTCCGTTTTTAATTTGTTTAGTGCAGTTTGATATTTTTTTTGTTAGTAGAAATAATGTGGCCTCTCCAGGACGATGATTGACATGTTTCGGCTGAGTTTAGAATTATTTTAAGTTAAAGTCATATTGAGATTTTGGTTTCAGATAAGTTGGATTTTATAATAAGTATAATTATATAGTTTCAGTCTGCAACTTATCAAATTATATTAGTACAGAATTAATTTTCTGTCACATCACATCACAAAGTTATATTTCCACAAATATTTTCAATTTATATAAAGTCATCTTCAGGTGGTGAACACAATAAATAGAAAATTGAACACAGGTGATATACATTAGGTGAACATTTGTATAGCCTACATTATAAAAAATTAAACATGTATAAAATCATTATAAAATATGTGAGCACAAGTGTGGTTCTAAGTCATATTAACGTGCAATGAATAACGTTTAAAAAACTGTAATAAGTTAAAATAGTTTTGTAATATGGTCATTTTTTAAACTTTTAAATGTTTTAAACTTTAAAAACTTCAAATATATGTATACAATCTGATTGAGATTAGTTACACAACATCTAAAGAATCAATTAAAGTGTGGTCACCATATTACAAAACTGTTTTAACTCATTACAATTTTTTTAATGTTTTCCATTGCATGTTGATATGACTTAGAACAACACTTGTGTTCACATATTTTATAATGGCTTTATACATGTTTAATTTTTATAATCTACACAAATGTTCAGCTAATGTATATCACCTGTGTTCAATTTGCTATTTATTGTGTTCATCACCTGAAGATGACTTTATATAAGTTGAAAATATTTGTGGAAATATAACTTTGTGATGTGATGTGATAGAAAATTAATTCTATACTGATATAATATGATAAGTTGCAGACTGAAACTATATTACTATATTTATTATATTTTAATTTAAGTCGTCATTGTCATTATCAATGGGGAAATGGCAGGGAAAATGTTCGCGAAAACTCGTCCTTGTAAGGGAATTTGGGGCTGAGAAAAACTGAATAAGTAAACTTCAAGCCTGTTGTCTACTTGGGTCACTCTGAGTTTTTTCGTTCCAGTGAAGGAACTTTAGAGAATTTTGAAGGGGAAAGCCGAAAATGGACGTAACTTAATAGCTACCACATGAGGGGGGGGGGGTGAGAAGCATGACAGGACAGCAACAGGCAAGGAACACTGAATATGTTAAAAGCCTGCACATTGAGTAGGACTGCCGCAGTCCTCACAAGATAAGGGATCTGAGCCCCTCCACTGTGCGAGAGATACTTGAATAAACTTGCACCAAGTACTCCAGGCAATATGTGAAAGACAAGACCAACCACATATTGCTCTTTAACGTGTAGTCCTGGAGACTAGCTCTTGGCGACAGACCCAACAGAAAGGGTCCCTTTCTTTATCTTTCCCTAATAATGGACCTGATATATAAATAATTTGGACACATGATACTGCAAAAACCCAAGAACTTCGCACTGTTCCAGTTTCGAATTTAGTAATTCTAAAATTTGTTGGTTTCTGAATTCTTTTCAATACAATTCTCATATAGCCCGTTATACAATAAGAATAAAAAGGTAAAAAAAGGTAAAGGTATCCCCGTCACATGCCATGAAGGCACTTGGGGGGGCATGGAGGTAGAGTCCCATGCTTTCCATGACCTTGGCACTAGGTGGTGTGGTCGGCACCACGCTCTGACCGCCTTTTATCTCCGGGAAAGACCTGGTACTCAAGTTTATAGGAGGCTGAGTGAACCTCTGGGCCGTTCTGAAAGTTTGGCGATAAGAAAAATCCCGTCACCACTCGGGATCGAACCTCGGACCTTCCAGTCCGTAGCCAAAGAATATATGAATTAAATTCATTTCTCTCAGAAAGTCTAAAATAATTGAATTATTATAAATAAGGAAGAAAATAAAATATGATCCAGAACTGAATAGTAGCCGTAACTCTCATGTATCTCCTCTGTCTATGAGTCTTTGTTGAGTATATGTCTTGCTTCGATGCGTTATCAGTGTTAATATATACATATTTATTGATACTGTTTGTACCTAAAGAAGATTTTTTTACTTAAAATGTTTATAAACCTTCATATTTTCACCCTGCGTTGTTTCGAACTGAAGATTCTGATATATTGAAATAATTATTCATTTTTATCATCCACAATTTCAAAGATGATTCAGACTTCGAATGCCTCGCGATCTTATTTGTTGGTAAAACCAATAAACTAAAAGTTGCTCATGTCAGGTAATCTCGCTGACAATTTGTGAAGTTCTTATCTGAAAATTCAGCAAGGGGGATAATATTCAGACAAATCATTAATAGAATATATTTTTGATTGACTCAGTACTGTCTTATGTAACTTATTTAAACGTCAGACTTATAAGACGTATTTTAGGTCTGCCATACGTTACCGTCAGTAACATTTAAGTACATGCTTGCATTTACAGTGTCATAAAAAATAACGTTACAAATAAAAAACCTTAGATTTCGGTTGTCTTAGACCCTTTAGAAGCAATGTTGGCAATAATGGTGCGTGTAATAGATTGATATTTTGAAATTTTGTTCTTAAAGTTAATTTAAAATTATTTAATTATAAACAAACTATTGAAATATAAACTTGCATTACACAGTTCGAAAGCAAACTGTTAATATTTTACCTGTCAAATAGTGCAAAGAAACTATTATGAGAACATAATCGAATTTATAAGATAGATTTCTGTATGCCAGTCAGATAAAATAGCACTGAGACTATTTGCAAAGCCATTTTAATATTCACGTGATATGTGCAAAAACATTCGTGTATTTAACTGTAGTTTATATTTGGTGACATAATTTATATTGTATACTACTTCATACTTGTAAAAGTTCTCCATCATCAATTTGATATTTTTCATTGTGTAAAAATTACCTTTCATATGTTCCAAAAGTTAATTATTTAATTATGTACATTATGGAATAAAATTATGTGAAACTTAAATTCAATCTGTATAGAGTATTTTATTTCCTTAAACTGTTAGGCTAAATGTGAATGAATTCTTCCTATCTCGTACAAAAATGTTTATTTTTCTATAGTCATTTCGAAAAGTACTGGTATTTTTTTTATTGTCATTTTAGTTTCGAAATGACACACTTTCAGTGCATAAAAGTATTTTAATTTTACGTACTAGTGCTTAAAATCATTATCAACAGTAATGTGGGTTCATAGTGGGCCTTGGAAAGTTTGAGAAGCCAGATATTGTGTATTATAATTAATTTAGATTTTTCAAATCTATACATTAAGTGTTCAAGTTGTATGTTTGCACCGGAATTGGAATCCGGTGTGGCTTAGTGGATAGAGCATCAGCACATAGAGCTGAAAACCCGGGTTTGCATCCTGGTGCCAGAGAAAATTTTTCTCCACTCCATTGATCCTTCATCCCCAAAAGTTGTTATAAATCAAAATCCGTCCTCCATCTTTGGAGAGTCAATGAACAGGTGCCACCCTTAAATAAATCTAGTTATTGTGTTGATATAATACTGTATTATATTTATATATATATATATATATATATATATATATATATATATATATATATATATATATATATAGGGTGATTCACGAGGAAAGGTAAAAAATTTAGGATATGAATTCTGAAGTCATTCTGAATCAAAAAGTTCATATGAACATAGGTCCGTTTTCGAACGATGGCGGAATTAGATGCATTTTTTTTTTTTGGTAAAAGTCTCGCTCCAATGTGAATCAGACGTTACCATATGCTGCTGATGTGAGATATGAGACAAGGTCACGGGTGGCAATGAATGACGTAACATTGGAATCTGCATTGTGAGCGACGTGGATAAGTTCATTCACCTCACAAACTGGGTGGTGGGGCATTACAAATATCCAATTGCCTGCCCTTATCTAATATAATGACACAGATCCCGCGCATAACACAAATAGGCTACACTATCGCTTATCAGTTCACAGCTACTTACAGTACAGTAGTACAGGTACAGTTATCGGAAGTGTTAAGTTGTGTTTTTCAAGATGCCTTATAAATTTTCGACTGCAGAATACGCCGATATTGTCAATGAATATGCTGAATATGAATGAAGAGTATTTACTGTCTATGGAATTGGATGAAAGACTTGGAATACCAAAGGAAGGTGAAAACGAGAGAGGCGCTAATCGACCGTATTTTGGATGCTGCACGCCACAAAGAACAGCCACGTGCAACTCTCCCGAGCGATGAGCGCGATTCACGCCCGAACGCAACAGTGCATTGAAGCAGAAGAAGGTACATTTAAAAATGTACGAAAACATCGACCCCGACATCTAGAATATTAGGTATGTATGCATATGTGAATATAAACTTTAAATTTGTCCTGTATCTGTCTCTAAATGCGAGTTAGTACAATGGAATCCCACAAGTTTTTGTGAAATCAAAGAGCCATATCTCCGTAACCGTTCGAAAACGGATCTATATTCATATGAACTTTTTCACTCAGAATGAATTTAGAATTCACATCCCAAATTTTTTACCTTTCCTCGTGAATCACTCTATACAAGTATATATATCTGTGTGTGTGTGTTTTTTCCGTGTCCCGCTCGCCAGTGTGGATTGTTTCTTTATGGCTTAAATCTATCATTTTTTAAATATTACTTGAAAGAATTTGGGAGTGGAGGGGGTTTCAGCCGGATGAGGCCCCCTGCGGCACTGGTTTCAACAATGCAACAATTTCACCTAATTTTCGTTATGGTATCAATTTCCCTTTCAAATGTTGGTTACAGTGACTGATTAACCATATTCCGATTTCGCAGCATTCATAATAAACAATCACTGCCATCGTGATCTAGATCACGATGGCAGTGTAAACAATGGTTTGTGCAGAAAACCATACAAAAATATACCGTTAGTAATCTTTCACAGCGGTATGGACGGCATTCACAGTCTCACCACTAGATGTCACGGCAAAAAATTGAAGGACAGTATTCGACCACAGGTATATCGACGTGATCCTGTGCTGTCGATATTCGTGTGGAACAAGTGAACAAACGCGTGGTGGGAACACTTTTAACTTTTTATGTTGCGGAAAGATGTGACTTTTGAATGTTATTGAGGCGGAAAATAAAATAATATGGATAATATCTTCATAGTGGATACTGTGGGTAGACAAGAGAATATACAAGACACTAGCGAAGAGGAGGATTTTGGAACTGACTTGGACAATTTATTCGAGATAGATACTTCATGTCGCCAGGAAGAAAAACGTACTAAAAGTAATATCAATGGGAGTGATGATGATGATGACGACGACGATGACGATGATTATAATGTAGCAGGTAAATAATGGTAAACTCTATATTTGTTAATGCTACTAGGTCCCTTATTACTACTACTCACTAGTAACGCGCATTCGACACGTTGTAAGCTAACGTAGGAGCAGCAGTTTTCACAATTTACTTAGTTTGACTGGTAATTCTGTACAACAACACTACCAAAGCAAGTCAGATTTTCAGTGAAAATGTTTGAATTGATTGCAGTACTATTCGTATAATTGTTTTTAAAGTCCAGGGAAATTCTCGGAAGTACTGTGGGATGAAGTCATATGTTAGGAGTGTTGCAACTACAAATTAAGGAATTCATTTCACGAGTTAATTATTCAATTGCAAAAATGGCTGCACAGGATGTCACATGAGGTTGTGTGAGTGTTTAGGCAAGAAGACTGAAGACAAAATAGTGGATTTTTTTTTTTTGTCGGTACTGTAACTCTACTAAAAGTCAACAAGTATCGATAAATAAATCATGCCTACCTTTGGTAGCACTCTTGTACAGAAATACCCTTTAGCTGACGCATGAAAGCACATTTTCTCGACAAAAATTATTTAGAACTCTTGATTTTGCTTGGGGAATATGCACAAACTACTGAAATTGATCGCAAAGCAATAAGTAACCAAACTTGTCACAGTCCTCGGCCTCATGTCGTTTAGCTATCTCGCATCTAACTTGCCCTAACCTTGTCATATTCCTTTGTCTCCTATCACTTAGCTATCTTCTCATCTAACCCACCGTAACCTTGTCACAGTCCTCTGTCTCATATCACTTATCTATCCCCTCATCTAACCTAACCTTTAACTCGCAACATTTACGGCTCCATGATAGCACAAGACATAATGACAGACCAACTCATTAATACATCACAACGCCCTTGGTTCGTTAAAAAGTATTTTTCATTTTCATTCCTTATAGAAACTACCTCTATACAACATACTTAAGAGCGAGACACTAGTTTCCATTACATTTAATTGCATAAAAGTACATTTCACGGTATCTCAACAATAAGTTACTATTGGAGTTCTACCAACAGAAAATGTGTATTATACTGAATTGTATTAAATTCAGTGAAAAACCGTATGTAGCCTTCGTTCAGTTAGGTAATCATGTCCTCTCGAAACGATTGACAGAGTTAGAAACAGTTTTCACACGTATTTAAGCTATCAAAAACATCAAGTTAATTCAATAAACATAGAACAATTTACTATGTCCTTATGTTCTGTTGACACTGTGACAGTTCATCTCTTCTCACAAGTAAACCACACATCCCAAATTAAATCCAAGGCAAGCCATGATTTTAATAAGATGTATATTAAAACTTGGGAAAAATTTAATTTATGAATACTTGAAATGCTATTGCAGCATTTATTATTACTATTAAATACGAGAAAAATTCGTACCGGCACCGGGAATCGAACCCAGGACCTCTCAGCTCTCTTACCAAGTGAGCCATGCCGGGACAGAATCCACGGCGCCGGCCGAACCCCTCTCATAATGCTATTTTTGCGGCCTTTACTACCTGCACTTGAGACGATACACGTCATATATGCAGGAGCGCATATTTAAATGACTTTATGGCCATATTCAACATCTGTTTCATGACAACTGCTAACAGTTAATACATTCGATTCCTGGTGCCGGTACGAATTTTTCTCGTATTTAATAGTAATAATACAAATGGACTAGTTCATATTAGTCGTGTAATATTCAATGAGGTGGACGAGACTTCATACATATGAATATTTGATGTGCAGCATTTATGGTTAGGTTTTCTTCATTTCAGACTTAAGATATTTTTATATAAGCAATATATATTCAAATAATTAAGATTTATTTATATAAAAATAAAAAAACTCTTATCTTTTATTTTTCAGATTTCCCATTGCCAAAGTTTCCGATAGTGATAAAGAAAGCAGATGTTAATCAAAAGGCGAGGTATGGCTTTAAATGTTTCAATGTAGTTTTGAAAACTGTGTTGGAAGAAATGATCCTAAAAATATTCATTAAGGCACCATTGATACTTCATAGTAAATATTGCCTGGAGTATTTTAAGGCATTTTCTATGAACTGTTGTATTTATTATTGTTTTTGTTATAACCATTAATTTATGACACTGTTTTCATTGTTAACAGTATTGCATTGTAGATTGTTGTCTAAAACTTCTTTTGTTATAGCTATAAGGATATTTTAAATTCATTGAATCAGCTTTTCAGTGAACATTCTTTGTTTCTAAATATTTAATTATCAGGTCACACTATTAAAGCATTGCTTTTCACACCAAAGGCCTTTGTTAAAATTTGGCGAGTGAAAGAGAAATTTACAATGGACTAATAATTATTAGGAAAATTGTGAAAAGTGGAATTTTATTGCACGAGTGGAAAGATTCTCAGCACGAGTCATAGGTGAATGCTGAAATTACATGAGTGAGGAAAAGTTCACGTCATACACAAGTTGCATACATGATTTTATTTATTACAATAACAGAAAGATACATTTTCTAGTAACATTTATTCCTCTCTCATAACAAAAACGATGTCCAAAGAGAATAGAATTTTTAGTAGGCCTAGGTTACAGAAAGTTGTGCTTCGATTTTTAACATTAACAGTAATAGCATTCTATTTCTATGGTAACAAGTGGTAGGCCTATAATGGAGCAGGCAATGAAATGTACAATAAAGTAACTTTATTTCACGGAGTTCATAAAAGATATACTTTTCATATACAAAACTATTTAAAGAAAACCTTGTTATGGTAGTAAATAAAATAGCATTGTGGTGAGTTTTCTCAGAACACTGCATTGACCTTATGGTCATTCCACAATTTCTCCATTAAACATCACCATCATTATTGATAAGCTTCACCTCTGACATAAAGGAACAGAAGTATAGTAAAGAATATATAAACGTACCTTCCATCAACAAAGAATTATACAGTCTGATCCATTTGGGTATGGATAATATTAATTTATTATAAAGCTATGATAGTAGGAAAAATTTCTTGCTGGTTATATAATGATTAAAAGATGGGAGTTTCCATATTATGACAATCAACAATGCATAATCTGAAAGGACAAACGAAAATCGTGTATGATTAAAATGGCTAATACAAATTAACATACTCAAACGGATCATCCTGTATTCTGTGAGAATGATTATTGGTATGGTCCAAGTTTCCTCCATCCTAAGTAGGCTGATAGTTATGTATGGTGAAGAATTGGTAGAAGAGAGAAAAATTCTCTCGGCACCAGGACTCGAACCCGGGTTTCCAGCCTTACATGCTGGTGCTTTATCCACTAAGCCACACCAAATTCTTCTTCTTCTTCATCTTTCCCTTTTGCCTCACGGCATCGGGTCTGCCTCGATCCATCTCCTTCATTCCTCTCTATTCCTTGCCATTTTTTTCAGTTCCCCAATTTCTTTCTCTCTTTTCCTTGCCATCATCTCAATATTATTCATATACATCGTCCTTGGTCTTCCCTTCTCTTTTCTCCTTCCTGTCATTGCCTCCATTACTTGCTTTGGTTTTCTTTCTTCTCCCATTTGCATCATGTGTCCATACCACTTCAGTTGTTTTCTTCTTAACTTCTCTCCTACTGATTTCTGTTTTAATTCGTCTTTAATTCTCTCATTTCGTACTCTCTCCCTCTTTGTTTTTCCAACTATTCTTTGGTAGCATTTCATCACACCGGATTCAATATATAATAGTTACGTTCTTCTTTGCATTCCCGCTTCCCCATCCTGTTTTTTTTTTTTTTTTTTTTTCGTGTGTTGATTCTGTTGTGACCTAAATTATTAAATACTGTTTTTTATTAATATTTTAATAGAGCATTCTGAGTCATCATCTTTAGTTTATCTTACCTTAAATTTTTCGTTTGTTCTAGTCTCGCACTTGAATTCAAACAAGTCTAGCATTTTCTTGTGTAGTCTCGGCCTTTTCTTTCCGTTTTTGATTGTTAGTATTCTGTGTATAGTCTTATTTTGTATCACTGGTCTTTTGATCTGAATGCACTTTTTGAATCCATACAGCAAGACATGACAACCATGACTTTATATAGTTTTAAATTAATTTATTTTCTACTTCATTTGGTATCTGCAACATTTGCAATGCTCTGTTCTAAATACCTGTCATATTTACTGTTCAGTTGGTAGTCTATTGTTAGTCTCAATCTTTGCTGTAATGGGGCCTAGGCAAGGTTTAAGCCACAGTCGCATTTGTCGCATTTTGCTACTCGACTTTTAAAACTGCAACAAACTTTGAATGTAAATGTGCAAAAATGCGACAATTACATTGAACTTCAGATACGAAGTTGGTAATGGGGAAAATTAAATCAGAATTTAAATGAAATGCTAATGGCATGGGCAATGTTCAAAAAGGTATTGAGCAATAGATGTTCAGGAATGGATTTCAAAGAGTTTGTGCAATTCATGTAAGTTAAGTGAACAATTTCTTCTAATTGATTTATATAATTCCAACGCATACTGTAAATTGTGAGCGAGGATTTAGTTGCATGAATCTTGTAAAAACTGGAATTAGAAACTACCTTTCAGTGAACGAGTTAGCACTCTGCTAACAATAAATCTTGAAGGACCTACTCGTAAACAATTTCAATGTTTATAGAGTGCCCATAAAATAACGTATTTTAATGTGATGTAAATTCAGCAGTAAATGATTCTAAACATATCTACATGTAATGATTTACTTACATAAGTATATCTAGAGTGTAGTAAGATGGATTGAAAGTAATAAATCTCTAAGAAACAAATTACATAACTTTTTGTTTCTCCTTACTTTCACACTTTACTAATTTTATCTTTCTGTAGAACTATTTATAACATTGCACAAGCTTTTCGCAGCTTGCAGAAATATAATTTTCCATTTGTGCATTTTTGCAACAATTATTTATTTTCTGGCTTAAACCCTGGGCCTAGGCTTCTTAAGTTTAGGATTTTTGTTTTCAGTGCTAACATTTCTGTGTTATGTTATAATCTTCATATTACTTGGAGTTAGCATATGAAATTATGAAGTATTTTTTATAAGCATTAAAAATATTCAGTTCCAGTTACAAGAAAGATGAAGGTGAACCAATTGATATGAATAACACATACCTTGACATTCAACTGTCAAACAAGAAGACAGTGTTGGACACTGCAGCACGCAAGTTCACCAAAGTAGATGAAATTCTAAAGAAGAGTGTCATCACACCAGGCTTTGAAAAGCTAGAATCTGTTCCAGCCTATAATGAGAGTGAAAGAATACGATACAAGAAGAGAAAGGTTAGTATTTAGGATTGTCTAGGTATCTTTAATTAATATATAGCGGTACTTTTCTATGTAATAGTTTAATAGAGGGTTTGGAATTGAACGGCTTACATCAACTTCTTGTCTATGCGGACGACATGAATATGTTAGGAGAAAATCAACAAACGATTAGGGAAAACACGGAAATTTTACTCGAAATAAAGTGATAGGATTGGAAGTAAATCCCGAAAAGACAAAGTATATGATTATGTCTGGTGACCAGAATATTGTACGAAATGGAAATATAAAAATTGGAGAATTATCCTTCAAAGAGATGGAAAGATTCAAATATATTGAAGCAACAGTAACAAATTTAAATGACACACTGGAGGAAATTAAATGCAGAATAAATATGGGAAATGCTTGTTATTATTCGGTTGAGAAACTTTTGTCATCTAGTCTGCTGTCAAAAAATTTGAAAGTTAGAATTTATAAAACAGTTACATTACTGGTTCTTCTGTATGGTTGTGAAACTTGCACTCTCACTTTGAGAGAGGAACAGAGATTAAGGGTGTTTGAGAATAACGTTCTTAGGAAAATATTTAAGGCTAAAAGGGATGAAGTTACAGGACAATGGAGAAAGTTACACAACGCAGAACTGCATGCATTGTACTCTTCACCTGACATTATTAGAAACATTAAATCCAGACGTTTGAGATGGGCAGGGCATGTAGCACGTATGAACGAATCCAGAAATGGAATAGAGTGTTAGTTGGGAGGCTGGAGGGAAAAAGACCTTTGGGGAGGCCGAGACATAGGTGGGAGGATAATATTAAAATGGATTTGAGGGAGGTGGGATATGATGATAGATACTGGATTAATCTTGCACAGGATAGAGACTGATGGCGGGCTTATGTGAGGGTGGCAATGAACCTCCAGGTTCCTTAAAAGCCATTTGTAAGTAAGTTATAGTTTAAATTATAATGACGTAAAAATTAATCTATTTGTAGAGGTTCATGGTCGGGAAGCGGAATTCTCGTCACTGGAATTCTGGTCATTATACTACTTAGTCATTGCAATTTTGTCATCTGGTGTTTTGGTCACCAGTATACATTTTCTTAAAAATAATTTATTTTGACAAGTAAAAATCCATTATATTGCAGCATTCTGAAATCGAGATATCAATAGATACTAGTGACTAAAATGTACTGCTGCTAGTGCCATATTGGTGTGACCATAGCTTGTACAGAAATCAATCACAAACATTTGGAATAGGTTCGGAATTTCACTGAAATGGATTGTGCATTTGTAAATCCATTCAACATTTTTTTTATGGTAGTAACATTTGAAATCATTCCTTAAAAATGGAACATTAAAACGAGGTTTTACTGTACATTTATGTTTCTTTGTGTATCGTATTTTCATTTCACATACTGTTTCGTGTGTAGCTGTTTTTTTGTTATTGTCACTTCTTTGTGTATTTTTGACCATGAAACTAATTAATTCCACTTATCATTTCTTTCTCTGTTAATACAGTATATTAATCTTTTTCACGTCTCAAGTAAAAATGATCTTCCTGTCATGAATATACTTTTGAGAAGAATTTCATTGTCGTCATAGATGTATTTATGAATGTTAAGTATCCTTTTTATTTACAGAAAGAACGAGCTCTTACTAAAGGAAACAAATGGTTCAATATGCCAGTGACAGAGGTGACAGATGAAATAAAGAATGATTTGGAGGTTCTACAGATGCGATCTGTTCTTGATCCAAAACATTTTTACAAGAAGAATGACCTCAAAGTTTTGCCAAAATACTTCCAGGTAATTTTATTTGTCTTTAAAATAAGATATTTTTAATTAATTATAATTGAAAGATTCTAATTAATGCTATGCCATTTAGTATTCAAGCATTAACTGACAGAGCTGTTCCATATTTTTAGTCTTCTAATAAGTGTGGGAATCTGTCGAACCTTCTGCTTTGAAGAATATTTTTCATATTAAATCTTTGTATTTGAACTCAAACATTTTTTATCAGTCTCAGAAGGAATAATATGATAATGGAAGGAAGCAGGTCAATTTTTAGTGTGAACTGTACTAGAAACTAGATTTGTAGCTATCGGAATTGGTAGTTTTTTGTTTTTCAGAAGTGTACACACATCTTACATAACCACCATCACTACAACCAATAGTATCAGTTTAAAATAGATATCATGGATAAATATATAATAGGATGCGAAACTTAATGAGTTTCCCATAACACATACTAGAGGCGCTGTTGTAGAAATTGATCTTGCTGCCATCTATTTCTGGAAGGGACGTTATTATATCTAGCAGCGCACCAAGTAGCGAAAAGAGTAATTACTCCATGCATTTAGCAGCGCACCTGGTGACGAAAATGTTAAACTGTGCAGAAAGTATTCCCTCCCACCCTCATCGATATTCAAAACTAACCCAATTTAAAATAAAACATTTACAGTTTTATTCCTCACAGCATATTCTACTGAAAATTCTTACTGGAGCCAACAGGAAGATAAAAGAGACGATGTGTTTTACACTACCTGATTAAAATATAACCAGACAGAGACAAAAAATAAAGCAAAAGGTTAGATAATTGGGATTGTAATCTTTGGGTATTTATTGTACAGCACAATGGAAAAGTCTGCAAGAACTACTTAGATAGTTCAATTTATTATATTACTGTTACTTTACAATACATTCAACAACACTATTTTTACAATGTCCATAAACATCACTGTTTAACATACACTGCTTATACACACACGTATCACTTTATGTTCACTTATTAGCAAGTTTCAGTCCGCCATCTCGGCTCTTCGACTCTCCCGTACAGCAATATCTCGAACGGATAAATAGAGAACTCTGGGTAATGTACCCAACACATAGTTCTAATATTCACCACCTATGACGTTGGGCGCTGATCACCTTATTTCAAACCCCCAAATCCAGATGGTGCTGACCGCAGTTTCGCATCTTATTATATATTTATCCATGTAGATATCACATAGACTTTTATCTTTCAGAAAACCTACCTTATTTCTGATGTGAATAAAAGACAGTTTTTGCTGATATGAAATATTTATTTAATCAAATGCTCAGACATTTGATACAATGCCATATGCCATTTGTCTTCAGGCCTCCCAGTAGAGTTGACAGGTGCACTTCCGAACAGGAGCAGTGGTAGGCCTATTCCCTCTAAGGTTAGAGCCCAGTTTAGGTGTGTGTGTGTATTAATCGAAAATTAGGGGCTAGAAAATATTGAGAATAGGACGCATGTTTACATGACATTTTTTTCGATTAATACACACACACCTAAACTGGGCTCTAACCTTAGGGGAAATGCCGCTGCCCCTGTTCAGAAGCATGCCGAGTTGACCTTTGCTTTTACTCCAGTGACTCAGGAGTGCTTGGCACTGCTTGAGGTGGTTCCATTTCATAGTGGCATCCCCCTTGCACAGCATGCAGCCTGAGGAACTGATGACGTTGATCTGGTGTAGATGCTCCACTAGGAAATTGTTGTGGGTAATTGAAGAGTGATTATGATAAATGATGAAAGTGACAAAATTTACAATTTCCGTTTCTTTGCATCCAATGATTGTATGTGCCATTCTTTATAATTTGGTAAACGTGAAAAGTAGCAGAACAACGTTGTTTTGTTATACTGACAAATTGAGGCCAGTTTGTTAGTTGAAATTGGCAGCCGATTTGTTATTTTATGTGTGTTAATGATTATTTTTAAAAAAGTTTTGTTAATTTTTTACTGTAATACGCAATTATTTTATGTCTAATATTTTTTTTTAGTTTTAGAATTTTAAAAAAGGTAAACAAAAGGATTTGAAAAGTAGAAGAAACTATTTTTTCTGGAAAAAATCTGTACAGCCTATATAATTCATTCTTAACTACTATGATGTTTTCCATAATAATATTCACGTAGACTAATCCTTTAAAAAGAAAAGCTGTAATTTGACTTTAGAGCAATAAGTAAGATGTATCTTAATAACATACGTGGAAATTGTGAATGATGAAATAATGTTTGCCAAGATTCCCACAAGTTTTGTTTGTGACACTTTCATCGTTTACCATATTCTGTCCTCAATTATGCAGACTCCTGCGTCAGTTTTGCTCCTTTGTGCCTCTGGAATAGTGTTCTTCGTTTTTACAAGAACATCCCATGTTGAGATATTTGGTTCAGGAAGTCTTATCTTTGAGACTTGAAACTAGAGGTTTTCTTTGCCGAATAGTCAGCCTCTTCATGTCCTATGACGTCAACATGAGAAGGAATCCACTGAAATGTAATTTCTTTTTCAGCTTAATTTAGGTTTAATTATATTTATTTTTAAATTTTTTATGTAAGTGAACTGAATCACAAAAGAGAACTTTCTAAACTATATTTAATCTAGCATATAGTTGGGAAAGGGTGATGCATATTACTTCTAGCTCACTGTCAAAATTAGTTTTGTATTTTCCAACAGAAGTGTAAATTTCAGCACCAGCATTGCCATCTTTTTCAATGAGTGATCCATTGGCATAGACATGTAACCTCTTATCCTCTAGGTACAGTGTGTTTAATACTAGGGCATTCGAAAAGTAATGGCAACATAGTTCGTGTTTCACCTAAATTTATTTAGGTTACTTTTGACATTGCATACTCCTGCCATGTCAAAAATACGTTGCGAAATTCTTGGAAGACTGCAGACTCCATCTGCAGCAGATTTCTCTATATATCTCTCACTGGTCAATCTAAAGCTCTTCGGGTGTCAACTCTTGATTGAAAGCGAATGCCTCGCTTCCACCCAACTTGCAATAGTTCAGTATGGTAGGACTTCTCTCCCACAGGCTTCTTGTAATGCCCTAAAGCACTGAGTTGCATGTTTTTCTCTTGCAACTTGGATTTTTATGAAGCACTGTTGTTCGTACCTAAAGGCTGTATTATTTACTACAAATCAGAAACAGCCACTGTATTTACAGAATATGACTACTTCGAGACTTTCAATATTGCAATTTTATGAAACCTTTGCTGTTCTATTATGTAGTACAAGATTTCAGTGGTCACCGCTAGGAGCACTGATTTACAGCATTGTTGCAATTACTTATTGACTGCCCTAGTATTTCCACTGCCATTTGCTTTCGGATTTGTTTATTCATGTCTCCTTTCTTCACTTTGTCATTAAGGTCTTACCTGTAGTTCATGTTTATGTAATTTTTTTTTTCTTTTTTTTTTATCCAATGCCACCAGGTTGTCTTTCGACATTCCTGGTCTTCTCTCCTGGCCATGGCTTAGTTAACCCACTTCTGAGGTTGGGGCGCCTGGAAGGCGGAGTTACATTACCCCGATGATGTGACAGTATGATAATGTGGTGCCAGGAGAGGTCTTAAATCTAAACTTAACCTAAATTCCAGACCATGGACGAACACAGGAATAATCCCCTGTGCTCTAACCGGGAATCGAACCCGGGACCTCATGAACTATAGCCAGAAGCTCTGACCACTAGACCATGAGGCTGGTCTGTTTATGTAATGTAGATGACATTCTGGAGGCAATAGGTCTTCTATTTCTGATTCAGGACAATGCTTATTTCTAATTTCACGATTGTACTGAATGAAGCCCTTTTATTTGTTAAGCTTTCTTGATTTTATCTTACATTTCATCCAAAATTTATCATAGGGCAATCTAATCAATGTTGTTGTTTTCTAATGCCAGGTGTTTGACAATAAAATCATTTGACCTCTTGCACTCCAATATTTTTCAAAGATATCATAGTCAGCCAATGAAGCACAGATTTTGAGGTGTTCCGAATCCATTGCTTGGTTTGAGTTGCACATTGGGCAGTTAGGGGGACTGATATATTCCAATTCTATGCAGGTGTTTGGCCAGTCATGGATTGTTGCCAATCTAAATGCAGCTACAGACGATTTTCGTGGTAAATCGGGAATTAACTGTGGATTATGATGCAGAGAGTTCCATTTTTTCCCCTTCAGATTGCGTTATCAAATTATGTTTGTTGAAGTCTAAATTTGTAGATTTAATAAATCTCTTCACAGAGTAATACGTAGATTTAGTAACAGGTCTGTAAGTAGCAGTGCTGCCCTTCTTTGCTAAAGCATCCGCATTCTCGTTTCCCAGGATTCCACAATGGGATGGTATCCATCTAATCAATGTTTCTTGTTGTGTAAGCTAATTTATTCATTTCTTCAGATAGAGGAGCATTGTCAGTTACTGTTTCTAGTGCTGTGATGGGTATAGTTTTTATTGCACCTGAGATCACTATCCTTACCTGATTTTGAGTTCCATTTTCTTTATATCTGCAGTTATCATACACATCCACTTAACAGTATTAGTTTGATGTATGTTTTGTAAGTGATTTTCAGTACTGGTAACAAGCAGATAATTTAAAAATATCGCATCTCTTTCTGACCTTCTTAGCTGCTTCTTTGATGTGTGTTTTCCAGGTGAGTTTGGAGTCCGTACACATACTAAGAAATATGTTTAGATTATTTATAATTAAAAACTTCTTATTTTTATAGGTTGGTAAAGTAGTTGATAGTCCAGCAGATTTCTACAACAGTAGAATACCGAAAAAACAGAGGAAGAGAACAATGGTGGAAGAGCTGTTGGCAGATGCAGAATTCAAGAAATATAACAAGAAAAGATACAAGGAGATCATTGAGGAACGGAGGAAAACACATTACAAGGCTCATGCCCATGCTAAGAAATTGAAGCGGAAGAAGTGATCATTTGAATTTTATTGCAATAAATCTCTGTATAAAAATACATACATCTTTGATTTAACATTATTGGAAAAATAAATGTTCCTACACTTCATTACAAACCTGTGACTATCTTTGAAATTAAAAATTAACTTCACTGATTCGTAATAAGTACATCATTTTTCTTGGTTGAGAAGAAGTGATAGGAATTCTGATATTATTTTCAGTATAATTGCTGCCAAGTAAAGGTAACTATCCTAGATTATTGAATTAGAATGAGATTTACACTACAACAGATCAATATTTTTCAAATTCTGGTATCACAGTCTACTATATACAGTCGCAAAGCTCAATATGTAGTAAAAATGCAAACATGGGTAGTTGCCCACCACTAGGATCACTACTATTGCCTCATCATCGCAGATCTCTTTCTCCTAGCAGACGACAAAATATGTTACACTTTTGTTGTCGTGTTCTTTTGGAAAAATTAACACCTTCCTTCCATTATTGAAATATTAAATGCATAAAGTTAATTTATTATTTTAATGAAGTATATTAAATTCCACCATAAACTCGAAGATACCTGCAAGAAATAGGTTAATATTATTTTTGTTTGTGCAAAACAAACTGAAATTTACTATAATCGCTTCACTCATTCAAGATTATAGCGATAATTAACTAGGAAACCAATAAATATTAATTTGCATTTCCCTTTACAACAATAATAATGGAAATATGAATTAATGGAGTAACTTATGTGTACCGGTACTTGTAGTGTAGGCTTACGTAGTTAACAAAGTGGGATGAGATTAAGCAAAAATAATCACACCAGAATTGGAAATAAAACGTGATCAATAAATTTTATTGTAACAGACTTTTTCTACGTCTCTAGTAAAGTAACAAATAAAAATAACAACAAAATTAACAACTATAATTAAAAACATATCCTTTGAAAAAAAAAGTAGGCCTAAGCAATAATAATCCCACCAGAATTGAAAATAAAACGTGATCAATAAATTTCATTAAAACAAACTTAATTTTTCTACGTCTCTAGTAAAATATTATTATTCCAATTATTGTATTTTAGCCATTAACATTTTCATTACAACCAACAACGAACATTTCACAAGCATCAATGTGAAATACGCAACGCGCTAGCACTCGATGGAAATACGACATAGTCCAAAGTCGACCGTAGACAGTCTATTGTTTCTAGTTGCTAACCGCTTGGAGCGCTTTATCACGAGATTTGCAAAAAATCACCTCAAGCTTCGTGACTGTATGTAGTAGACTGTGTATATATATTGTAGAAATGGGAGTGATGAATCACTCGCCAAAATGTCCAAAAAAGAGAAGAGGGCGGATTTGAACATAATTAACATTTACATTATTTTATTTACTAGTTCTCTGTAGTTTTATAGTGGGTACCATGTTAGCCATTAGATCAGAGTTTGCGACTTTACATTCAACAAAGTGTAATGGATTTTTAAGTTGCAGTAAGAATTCTTAGAATGATTTTATTCATAAGGGAAGTAAAGTTTTAAGTTCTTTGTCGTAGATTTTTGGCATATAGGAGTTGTGTCCCAATGAAAATTACTCATTAGCTCATCGTTACCTTAATGAAATCTCTATAGTCCCGTTGCTCTAATTTCCGGCAGCCAATCACATTGCAGGTCGGCTACATGTAAACATGTGCGTCTTGTGATTCGCTGATTCATTTCTTAAGGCTCGATAAATACTTAATATAATCACCCGCCATTTTAGCTCTTTCGTTGGCGTTCGCAGAAAGCACACGAAGACGTTATTTGCCGCTCAATTATTTGCTGAATTACATTGCGTTTGATTTATTATCATAGGAGCTACGACATGATAATGTTTAACAGTGTGGCAAATAGATTCCTCATATGGTAGCTCGGCAGTGTAAGAACAAAAATGGCGAATGATACTACCTACCTAGACTTTATGGAGCCTTCACTTTCTAAGACGTAAGCAAAGAGGCGGAGTCACGCTGGAAATAACAGCGTCGGGACTATATTTGTAGATTGTGACACAACAGAGGTCTCTGAAGAAAAGAAAAATCGGGTGCACTAGACCTTCAAAGACCACTACTATAGATGACTTTGAATTAAATTTCTTAGCCACTTCTCAACTTTCACTTACATTCCAATGTTCGAAGTTCTTTACTCTGATAGCATGATCTAAATTGTAATTCATTTCATTAACGATGTTGTTTGGAGTCACCAGGTACAGGCACAACAATATAGGTGATCTTTCAAATTGAGCCAATTTGCTCTGTATGCAGTTAGGAAACATTGGAGATGTTAAGTTCCAACACATTGTGAATTATCCTAAAGTTTACGTCTGAACACAATCACTGTGAAAGTCTACAAATTCGTAACTTACCATTTTGTTACTTGTGGAAGTATATTGCAGTAAACCCTGAGACCCTCGGTTTTTTCTTAACTCTCTCACTGTATCTCATTACTAGAGCCTGGATTTGTATGCAAAATGCATGGTCTTTTTTTATACATTTAAAAGTGCGAAAATTATATATTTGTAAGTCTCGCCTTCACAGACAATTTGACCAGTATCTGATAATACATATAAATGTATATTCAGGGGGAAAATGCATATTTTAAATTTGTAATGGAAAAATGCATATTTTACTCGTGAATGTGGTATTAAATTAAATTTCTCCCTTCAGCTGATTACTACGTGAAACATTTTAGTGAAATGAAAACCGAGTTAGATTCGTTAAATGCAGAAGATGCAGCTAGCATTGCGATAGCTCAGGAATGTTTTTCTGAAGATAGCATCGAGAAAAAGATCCAATATATTCATAAGCGCTTTTCTACATTACCTAAAATTATAACACATTTGGAGACTCGAAATAATTCTTTGAAGTATTCACTTCTCTGATAGAATTTAAAATTTATTCGATGCCCGGCTCCGGAAGAATTTTTCCCTCGAAATTATTCAAATTTATTGTCTTCAGAAACTCACAGTATTGCTAAAATTGTATTTGATAAGCTTAGTCAGGTGTTAAATAAAAATCCTGGTTACAAAACAATCTGTTAAATTAGCAAAATGCTAAGGAATTCAATGAAGAAGAGTTCTGGTGTTTTTCACATACACTTGTGATGTCATATAATGTGGAAAGGACATTATCATTGTATAAAACCTTCACCGATAGACTTAGGAGCTTCACACAAGAAAACCTCAGGACAACTTTATCTACTATAACAGCCACGAATAAGGTAAGATTATCCATGAAACAAATAGTTTGTTTTTGCATATTATTGTACATATTTTATAAATTTTTCGTGCATATTTTACTACTTGATTGTGCATACAAATCCGGACTCTACTTATTTATTATCACTTTACAGGTTTTACCCTCCAATAACTTCAATTGATGCTCCATTCACATATGAACTTCTGTCTGAGGCCAGGAAAGCAATCACTTCAGCCACCTCTGCAATAAATGAATTATGCTTTTTTTAAAATTCAGAACTATAAATGACAACCTGACAGTTCATAAACTTTTCTTTTTCTTCTTTACCTCCTTTTGTATAGACTTACGAGCATATACAGTGTATGGAAATGTATATCTCTGGACAAACCTTAGATTCTCTTGCATTGTGAGCATTGCTGTTCACAGTGTGAACTTAAAAGTAGTTACAGTTCTGCTAACACAGAGAAGGAGACTGACATTTCACTCTAAAGTACTAAAGTATTCCTTCGAACACAAAATTCCTGACAAATTTGCAAAATATTATAAGGAAAGAAAAGACAGCGTGCACTCAAAAAATTACCGAGTTTATGAATTACAAGCTAATTCTTAGTAATTAAAGAATAGACACCAAGTCCCACAGATCTTTCAGTATCCCTCTTCACCAAACGTGGTTCACTGGAACTTCTAGCTTTTGCTCATATTTAAAGGTTCGAATTAGAAGACATTGAGGCAATAATTGTAAAGTGCTTCGGACAATGAAAAGATTAATGGGACAAGAGTGTGAAAATACTTTGAAGGTGGGGGGTTGGGGTGTGAACTCAGAAGTTAAGCTAGTCTTTTTATTTTTCTCCAGCCACAGATCAGACACATTTTTTTTATCAAACCCTATACAATATAATCAGAGTTGGGTAAGTTACTATTTAACTAAGTTACATTTACTTACTAGAAAAAGTAACAGTTACAATTACGTGTAGAGCATGGTTTTCCAAATCATAGATTCATGACCAGAGTCCAGAGGGAGTCTATGATATACAAGATGTTGTACTGCCATTTCCCTCCCGTCACAATTCATTAATAGCTCATCATTGCTGCATGTGAAAGTGTAACATAGACATATAATAGGGGTTTCACAACTGTTCAGCCACTAGAGCTAAAAAAAGAGAAAGTGAATAAAAAGTAAACTACTTATCTCACCTTCTGGCCTGCCCATGCGACCCATTGCTATAGAAGGAAGAATTTTTTGTATCACTTTTTCTGGAATAGCGTCTGTCATAGGGCTTTTGATAAAACCAGGAACCACTGCATTACATCGGATGCCAAACCTATAATAAATAATACAAGGTTTAATTACTTTATCATCAACATATCCCTCATGTATTAGACCCTACAGGATCTGTTACGGTCTCATGCCAGCGCTTGCGTGGTCTTCCCAATTTCCTCTTTCCTCTTGGTACATAAGTAAGAATCTTATGCGATCCATCCTTTCGACATGTTTTTTCCACTGAAGTCGATATTGTTGAACAAAATTAACTATAGGATCCATGTTTAGCAGTGGCGTATGCTGGTTAAAGGGTTTGGGCTACCACTTGGTAGCCCGGGTAGTCCGCAAAATACGCCCCTGATGTTTAGTTCCTGCAATATGTCCACATTTTTACGGTGTTCCAGCAAAGAGCATCCCGCTGTTCGTCGCATGAACCTCATTTCAGCTGTCGTCAGCCTTTGCTCATCAGCTTTTCTGATAGTCCATGCCTCGCTACCGTAAGTGAGGACCGGTCGAGCTAGTGTTTTATATGCCTTGTATGTTTCTGAACATGGGATGATTTGAAGACAGTGTTAATTACGCCAGTGATTTTTATAAATTTAGATATTTTGTTTGACATATCTTCATCAGTGATGTAAGAGAGGTTATAACCTATTTAATTACTTTATAATTGTTCAAATCACAGACAACTCTGGATATAGTGAACCTAAATCGTTGGTCCCGACCCGCATACATTAAAAAATACATTAATATTTCCGTTTATAGTGAACCCTCGCTTCAGTTATAGTGAACCTTGTATCCTGACAAATTCTTATTTGAAGTCAGACCTTCTTGTATAAAATTGAAAGAATATGTTGAGAACAACATTCTAAGTTTCTTACTCCTTTAGTCAAAGGACAAAGGTAGGATTGGTGGTTCCTAGACAATGAGCTGTACTGTAAATCCAGGGAATGCGTGACGACCTTGCCTCACTCCATTGTTGAAGGGTTGACATTCTGTTCTCAGGCACTTTACTCTACTGTTATTTCTAATCCTCCAACGTCAAAGGGTTGCCTTTTGTTCTCAGAATCATTTCCATTATGATGGATAACATCAAAACAACGGAAAATGAAATTGCTTTCTTTTATTAAAAAGGGACGGACATTATGTCCAGAGCATAAATGAAGGTAAGATTGTGATGGCTGACAAACTCAATCAGCCCCCTCCCCGTTTCCATTAAGTGACTTGGGAAATTCCAAGGCTGAGTATGCAGTCACATAACAGCATTTGTCATTTCTATCTATCAGTCTATTTCTAGTGTTCGAACAGTAAATGTACTGTATAAAAATGTCGAAGCGTAAAGTGTTTTCTTTGGAAGATAAGGCGAATATTATAAGTAACATTGAATGTGGTCTTTTGCAAGCGGATGTGGGTCGACTGCATAGTTTAAGTAAATCAAGTGTGAGTAATAATATACAGTGTAATCCATTCCACAAAAATAAAATATTTTATTTTCTTGTTCACAATTTCATTCATTTCTGTCATATAAAATTAGGGGGGAGATACTTCGGATTTAGTGAACCTCTGATATAATGAACGAAATATGCAAGTCCACAGAGGTTCACTATATCCGGAGTTGACTGTATATAGAATAAATAATATTAAATGATAATTATGACAATAAAGAAGCAGTAGCACATAAGAATGAAATTCCTCTGAATTTTTATGCTATCAATGTAAAGAAATGTTTTTTTTTTTGCACTGTGAGAATTTAAATAATCATTAAACTCTGCTAGAACTACAGAAAAAGACACTAATTTGGCAGCACTGGGATTGACAGGTGTGTCGTACTAGTGTACCTTCTCAATGGTGTATTCTTATGTTGAAAATTCAAGCACATTAGTTATTTCAAACAACTTCCCCTTCTTTCTATTTTTCGCTATCTGCACTAATAACAGAGTTTGTGCATGTTGCAAGACTTTTGAATCAGCCTGTATACCGGAAGTAACTATACCAAACTGCGTTACCTAATTATCACCCTCACCTCATTTAATTACTAAATAAGGAAAACGTCCACACCTGTGGAGTAACAGCGGGTCTGGCCGCAAAACCAGGTGGTCTGGGTTCGATTCCCGGTCGGGGCAAGTTACCTGGTTGAGGTTTTTTCTCTCAACCCAATATGAGCAAATGCTGGATAACTTTCGGTGCTGGACCCTGGACTCATTTCACTGGCATTATCACCATCTCATTCAGATGCTAAATAACCTAGATGTTGATACAGAGTCGTAAAATAACCTACTAAATAAGGAAAACTTACATTTAATAGAAACTTTACATTTACAGTATTTACTCACTTTCCGAATTCCTTAGCTGCTGTCTTCGTGAATGCTTCCACTCCAGCCTTACTGGCAGTGTAATTGCACTGTCCTATATTACCGTGTTTTCCAACGATACTTGCAATATTTACAATAGATCCTCCAGATATGTTGGCATCAATCATTGCCTTCGTCGCAGCTTGCACAACAAGGAAGGTACCCTGCAAATATGCAGTACAATACAAACTCAGACTACTCAACCTGTATTTCTGAATGCGAGTATGTACATGTGTCTGTGAGTAATTTGCCAAATTTCGGTTGCTTATCTCAATATACAGCAGTTCTGTTTCTTATCAGTCTCCATTCCACTTTAAGAACTCTAAGTTCCTTTGCTCCATACACCAAATTTATAGATATTATAATATTTCTTGTAAGTTTCAACTTTCACCTTTATTCAATTTAGAGGTAACACCTAATGCTTAACTTTACTGATTTATATAAATATTAGTGATGGACAGAATCGAATAATCTGTTCTCGAATAATGTTAAGAATCACTGTTAATATTTAGGATTTTCCTTGACTAGTTTCGAAGTCTTGTGCTTCATTGTCCAAAGCCTAGGCTAAATAGGTAAATCCTAAATATTAACACAGTAAAGAAGTTGCAAATTTAATCAGTGATATATAAGTGTTAAAAGTGTATATAGAAAAATAAAGTTAAGAACCCAATAATTTATTCGAATAAAAGTTCTCTGATACTTTTATCATTCAAATAATGATTTGATTACTCACCACCAGGTTTTCGGTTCTCTTATCCAGCATGACAGCGATAACGATAGCAGTGAAATGTGACACCAGTGTATTGTGTAAGCACAGAAGTTTATATATATTTTTTTTATTATTATTAAAAGATATGTAATTAGCAAAGGGTTTGTTTATTGCAAATTTATAGAATTCTAATTATTTTTTTCTGCAATACTAAAATGTCCTTTATTTTCTTACTTCCACCCTATATAATGATTCTGCATTATTATTATTATTATTATTATTATTATTATTATTGATTCGAAATAGGCAGCATTCTTTGTATAGTGAAATGGAATACAATTGTTTAAATATCTAATTAATAGAGAAAGGAAGTTCATGCATTTGCATATTTGTTCTCTATCATTGTGTGAATATGCTGAAAGATTATCTACATGAATCACAACTTTCTGAATACAATGATATTACTTTTATTGTGCATAAAAGTGCATATTTTGCCATTATTTATAAAAGCATCATATTTTAACATTTATGCAGGGAAACTGCATATTATGTATATTATATATATTTGTCTTTCCCTCATTTTTAAAAGTGTGTAACCTCGTAAACACGACTAATTTATGAATAATTTCAAGGAAAAATTGTTCCGGAGCCGGGTATCGATCCCGGGACCCTTCACTTAGCGCGTGAACGCTCTTCCGACTGAGCTACCCCAGGAACTATACACGACACCGTCACAATTTTTCCTTTTTATCCACACTACTCAAATGAGCTGACAAGACGCCAGAACTCAACTATGAGTGCACACAAATACTTGTGTGACTTAAATTATGGCTTTCTGTTAACGTACCTCCAGTATTTAAGTCACACAGTATTTGTGTGCACTCATAGTTGAGTTCTGGCGTCTTGTCAGCTCATTTGAGTCGTGTGGATAAAAAGGAAAAATTGTGATGGTGTCGTGTATAGTTCCTGGGGTAGCTCAGTCGGAAGAGCGTTCGCACGCTAAGCGAAGGGTCCCGGGATCGATACCGGCTCCGGAACAATTTTTCCTTGAAATTATTCCAACCTGCTTTACAGGGAGCTACTACCTGAAAGCCAGATTTGTATACGACTAATTTATGTTTATGAATTTTGAACGTAACAATGATGCCCTCATAGGGAGCCTCTCAAGTTAGCAATTGGCATTCCTTTACTGCATTCTTTAACAGATTTCGATAGAACAATATCCAATTTAACATCAGTTCCAGGAAATGTAGGCGATAAAGCGAACAAGAAAACAGCAAATATTCTTTCCAAAAACCCTGGCTATTATCAACTTAAAGAAATTAAAAATATTCTCGAAGAGAAAACACTTTGAAACCCAACAAAATTTTCTATAGAACAGCTCACAGCTTTTGTGCAAACCCCTCTTACTCCTTGTGACGTAGAACGAAGTTTTTTGCGCTACAAAGCTTTGCTGAGAGACAACAGGCGAAGAATGACAACAGAAAACATACGTCACTGCTTAGTTGTGAACTGTAACAGCATAAATGGAGCAGTCCACACCTGTGGAGTAATGGTCAGCACGTCTGGCCGCGAAACCAGGTGGCCCAGGTTCGAATCCCGGTCAGGACAAGTTACCTGGTTGAGGTTTTTCCGGGGTTTTCCCTCAACCCAATACGAGCAAATGCTGGGTAACTTTCGGTGCTGGACCCTGGACTCACTTCACCGGCATTATCACTTTCATTTCATTCAGACGCTAAAAACCTAGATGTTGATACAGCGTCGTAAAATAACCCAGTAAAATAAAAAAAAAAATAAATGGAGCATTCTGGAATGAGGCAAGCACTTCAAAATTCATAGACTAAATGTAAGTTACCTGTACCTTATTATTCTGTTAAAATAATCTCAGACTGATAATACATATTTTGTAGCATATTTATCTATTTTTACGGCATAAATGCATACATATTCTTCACGTTTTTAGGGCATAAACTTCCTTTCCCTGCTAATTAAATACAGTAAATGATTTTAGATAACTGAGGGATAAAGGCAAAATTTACCACTCATTTTTCACTTATGTAAAAATTAAAAAGGTAAATATTATCATGACTAAGTCTCTTAGAATAGTAGAGTGCAGAAAGGTCAGCAAAGACTTCATCTTGAACTCTTATCTGACACTAGCCACACGAAGGATTTTTATCAACCTATAAACTCAATTGCACTTAGTCGAGTTTCACATTGTGAACGTCAGACCTGATGGTGACACAGCAACCACTCGACTGCTGAGGACAGCTGGCATAATTTATTGTTGACAAAATTTATGACAGACATGTTCCCTATTACGAGATACGTCATCCATTCATGTGGTGTGTCACCATGTAATTTATGTATGAATTATTTTGAAACTAATTTTCTTTTCTTTTTGAAAGTATACTTACTAAATGTAGAATACTCTACCTTCAAATTAACATCTAAGACTTTTTGAAACCATTCTTCACTCATCTTGAGAAGGAAGTTATCTCGAGTGATGCCTGCAGAGTTCACTATAACTGAAGGGGGTTTGCCATAATGTTGAATTGCATCACTAAAAGCCATGTTGACACTTTCTCCCATAGAAACGTCAACACTTAGAGAAATGTGATCATTACATCCAACGCCTGTAACAAATTATCAAAAATCGTTAATTTAATTGTGTACTGTTAGATGGATGGCATTGGCTTTTCATACTGGAGACAGAAGTAAAAATCACAGAAAGTCCAAATAGAATTTTTGATGGACAAGCTTTTTCGGTCAGATGCTTTAACCCTGTCATAATTCTATCTGTTCTTGTAATCAGTTTATCATCACGCCCCATGAAGTACAGTCCACTTCCGATAATTCGGGGTAATTAATGCACGAAATATCGAAAATCGCGAATTATTCGCAAAATTGTTTATTATTGTTTAAAATTCAGCAAAAGTTACTCTGACAGGTTTAATTACTAAAATACACTTCAAAATCAAGTGCAAAACATTTTGTAACATAAAATATTATACAGTGCTGCAGTGGGATAGAATCTTAAAACAAGAAACACCCAGAACTTCTAACATGTAACCCACTAACATATAACAAGAAAATTAGAAACGTATTAATATCTTCAATTTGATTAAATAAATTTATAGCCTATGTGTATGAATTAATCAACCTATATTATATTTGTATTCTATAATTTTGAAAAAAAAAAAAATATATATATATATATATATAAATTGTCCTACTTTTCACGTGCGATATTATTCTTCTCTAGTGTTAATATTATATTATATAATGCCATTGCCGCTGAAATTTAAATTTTAGTTCCTATTTCATTTTATTTATATATATATTTTTTTTATTTTCTATATTTCTCTTATATTAATATTGTATTATATAATTTCTGTAACTGTAATTTTAATTTTATTTCCTATTTTATTCCTATTTTATTTTATTGTATATTCTCTTATAGGCCTATTAATATTATATCTGAACTGCGACTGAACACAAGCGCTGCTCATTCGGTCTCAAATTTTGTTAATACTACTGTATCTCCTTTTTTTATATCGATTGTATTATTTTATTTCTATTTCTCCTGTTTTGTAATTATATTCTTTATTCTAGATATTTAAATTTAAATAAATAAATAGAAGATTTACAAAATATAGCTAGACAATTTAGGTTAACAAAAATGCCCTTTTTTTCTTAGAGGACTTTTAATTTCTCATAATTTTAAATCGCAAATTTGGAGAGAGCATAAATCGAGCAAAATCAGAAAAGTCATTACTTCGCCTCCTCCCGAAAATATATATATATATATATACATACATATACACATACTTAATATCAGTGTCTGACAGTTTTACCTGAAATAAGACCTTGTGTTTCTTGAGCTGCAATTCCATTCTGGTCAGTAGCAATAACCTTGGCCCCTTCTCTTGCTAAAACTTGACAAACAGCTCGACCAATTCCGCTGCCAGCACCTGCAACCGTGAATGTCACTTGTTTAACATAGCCTATAGCTACTCATAAATAACATTAACATAAACAGATACTAATAATACCTAATTAAAGAATTTAAATATCGATATATATATATAAAACAAAGTCCATTAATACAGCGAATAAGACAGCATTGAAGTCTATGAAGGTTGGCGCTATTGTGAAATAAAGAATAAAATTTAAAGATAAATAAATTCTAGATTTGAAAAACAAATTTAAACCAGAAGTGCATGGTTTCTTTACTGTCTCCATTGATTGATATGATTAACAGTAGGGCAGCTCCTTACAATAACAGTTAAAGTAATTTAGTTCTATCTATTAGATCATGGGAACATGATTAGTTTACTTCGGAAAATCGCACAAATCGCTTGCAAGAGCCTCATTGTTGACTTACTGGAGTAAGTGAATGTACTTCTTAAGGGAACAGAGTGGATTTTAGGCTCTTCCCCAGGCAAAGACATGAGTGGGGGTTTTTCTAGTACAGCGTAAGATTTGTTAGTAAACAAAATTCTAAGTTCTCAACATAAAGGGCAGAGGGCAGTAGCTATCAGCCAGATTGGGGGCTGAAGGGTGATGGTAAATAAGAGAGACAGAAAACAGCATCTTTCTCTCGCTCTTGTTCTGATGAGAGAAACGAGATTTCCTTCATTTTATGACGATAGTGTAATCATCTTTCGTCTTACTTCAAGTATTTTCTTTCCGGTTCCGATTCTTTGTGATTGTAACTGCTGTGAGGTTTGTTTGCTTGAGTATTCACTTACACTAGCACGTGTCAGTATTTAATTAGTGCAGACTATTGTGTTGTGCGAGATAAATGTTTGAAGATGGCTTTCGTATTGTAGTTAATAAAGATGAATAATGTACAGTATTTATTAGAGAAACCATTTTCAGTGTGCAATTTGAAGGAAAAATCTTGGATTAAGCAACTTGACAGACCAACTTCATTTCTTAAAATTTCACAATGTACTAAACGAAGACTATGTCGTCTAATATAAATTTTAATCCAGACGTACAAGATAATGAACAAAAATAAGTAGGATGAAAGAGTAATGGAACGGAGAAAAATTCTCTCCGGCACCAGGATTTGAACCCGGGTTTTCAGCTCTACGTGCTGATACTTTATCCACTAAGCCGCACCGGATACCCATTCCGGTGTCGGACAGAATCGTCTCAGTTTAAGTTCCAACTCTTGGGTTCCCTCTAGTGGCCGCCCTCAACACTACGTCATAGATGTCTATGAACGTAGGACTGAAGTCCACACATGTGCTGAGGTGCACTCGTTATGAGTGACTAGTTGGCCGGGATCAGATGGAATAAGCGCCGACTTAAATCACGAAGTGATTTACGCATATCATACATATTATTTTAATGCACTGAAGTACATACGATATTTCCATGCAGATATTCTGCGTCATCATATGATGAAAGAGTAATGGAACAGAGAAAAATTCCCTCCGGCACCAGGATTTGAACATGGGTTTTCAGCTCTACATGCTGATGCTTTATCCACTAAGCCACACTGGATACCTATCCCGGTGTCGGACAGAATCGCCTCTGCACTACGTCATAGATGTCTATGAACATAGGACTGAAGTCCACACATGTGCTGAGGTACACTCGCTATGAGTGACTAGTTGGCCGGGATCCGCCGGAATAAGCACCATCTTAAATCACGAAGTGATTTACGCATATCATATATATTATTTTAATGTACCGAAGTACATATGATATTTCCATGCAGATATTCTGCGTCATCATACGATGAAAGAGTAATGGAACGGAGAAAAATTCTCTCCGGCGCCGGGATTTGAACCTGGGTTTTCAGCTCTACGTGCTGATGCTTTATCCACTAAGCCACACTGGATACCCACCCCGGCATCGGACAGAATCGTCTCAGTTTAAGTTCCAACTCTTGGGTTCCCTCTAGTGGCCGCCCTCTGCACTACGTCATAGATGTCTATGAACGTAGGACTGAAGTCCACACATGTGCTGAGGTGCACTCGTTATGAGTGACTAGTTGGCCGGGATCTGCCGGAATAAGCATCGTCTTAAATCACGAAGTGATTTACGCATATCATATATATTATTTTAATGTACCGAAGTACATATGATATTTCCATGTAGATCCATGCATCCATGCATTTGCATGGAAATATCATATGTACTTCGGTACATTAAAATAATATATAAAAAATAAGTAGGCTAAGTTACGGTACCATGATTTTTAAAAGCAGATTGAAATATTGTTTTGCTAGATTATTTTAAATATTATCTCGTTTTAAGAATGGTTTGATTTAGCATGGATATTATTCTGGTAACATTATATTTTCACATCCGAATGTTATATGTTGTGTTGTACCCATATTCATGCAGTAACGGTATAATTCTGGCTGGACAGAATCTATAACATAATATACTGAGTGTATGAAAGTAAACCACCAAATTTTTCAATCACCAACTGCCACTTGTTGACAGTAGGAACTACTACAGAGAGGTTGTGAGGTACCGTTTTCCTTGTGGAAATAATTTGAAACACTTATATTGTTTCCATTGCCTGAGAAGTTTCAGCTCATTACTTTAGTTCCAATACTGAAAATATCCCTGCATATTGCATATCATATTGCAGTAGGCAAGGTGCAATACTATGGTGAATTTGGTCAAACTCCACAACTGAAATATTAAACATGATAATGTACATCACCACCATTTCCACAATTTTAACACTGGATGCATACAGGGATGAAATCTCAAAGATTCCACTTGAGAGGGATATGAAATGTCAATTCATATGTACAGTTTCTCTGGAAGCGTGTAAGTCCATATGGCAGATTTGAATGGAATGTCAATTTAAATATTTATGGCTGTTTTAAAAGCGTGTGTATGAGTCCATTCAACAAATAAGGATACCGGTACCTTAACAGGAGAGATAGACTATATCTTTCGCTAATATAATTTTACCATACTTAAACTTTTTTTCCTCAGAATCTGTAGGCCTTTGGAAATAAAAATTGGTAAGTTTTTATATACACTACTGTACATAACTAAGCATTTTTAATGTTTTTGAAAACCTAATAGGCCTAGTTATTTTTTTAATTGTGAATATCCGTGGAGTATTTTGTTCAGCCAGATATCATTTACCTGATATCTCAAAAACGACTTAAGATATTTTAATGAAACTTTGCATGCATTAAAGATTTTGGAGTATGTTGTTCACATGAAAGAAATATACATGCATGCAAAGTTTCATTAAGATATCCGATTTCATTGTTAATTTGTTTTAGCAACAAGAAAAGAGTTTTATGTTGGCTAACATAGTAGAATTGTTGTAATATATCAAGTTGAAAGGAATAAAATGTGTTTGATCAGCGAATAGGCCTAAAGACAAGTGTTTCCCCTGGATAAAAAATTTGTACTTTTCCAAACAGATGTACACAAGCACAAAAAACAATATACATCTTGATTACACAACTTTTAACACTGTATCACTTTGGAATATGTATAATAAGAACTTTCTTGTGTTAAATATTATTAACGTACCTTGTTAACATGTTTCGACCTATTTTCGGTCATCCGAAAAAAAAAATAGCTGTGTTACTAGTCAGTTATATGTGATTATTTAGTAGGAAACTTCATATAAGGAAATTTTACAGGCATGTTGTATAGGTTCCGATAAGCTGATTTATGAATGGGAATTTATTTATTGTATGTTTTGTCGTCTGAATGGCTTATCTTATGTTAAGTGAATTATGTTCACTAAATTAGCTTTATTTATATTACAAAATAAATCACTAAATTATAGCTTGATTTATACTACAAAATAAATCAAACTAATTTAGTGAACATAATTCACTTAGCATAAGATAAGTTAAGCTATTCAGACAGCAAAACTACAATAAATAATTATCATTCATATAAGGAATTAAAAGAAAATAGTACAATTTTATTATAAATTACAAACAACATTATTTAGCCACTGATACAATTATGTAACATCAAGACAGTAAATTAAGGATAGCTCTAATGGCAGTGTAAAAAAAATTAACATGTATTACTATGGATGTAATGGGACATGCAGTGAATAAAGATTACAAAAAACACACAGGCAAAAACAGCGAATGAAAGGAGAATATTTTCCCTGGGCCAAAAATGTTGTTGTTTGGTAGTAGGGGCATTGGAAATTCTATAGAATATGGATCACGTCCTTATTGTACCCACAAGCTTCTGTCCAATTTCGCATGCGCAAGATGTGGAACGAGACAAGAGGGGTATAACCGTTGCATAGGACAAGCCTCTACTAAGGGGTGTGAAGTGCAAGGGAAAGTGTAATTCTAAAAAGAACTGTAATTCTTTACATTATAACATGTACAACATGTACGCCACCTTCGGTTTTCGATTATTTGGGCCAGGGAGCATGCATTCTTCGTTGAGAATTAGTTGATAATTTGCGGAACAAATTAAATACAGTAACTTATCTTCATTGCATTGAAATGCATTACCCTGGACCAAAGAACAGAAATCAACAAACTATGAAATAGAGAAATTCGGTAGCTGATTTATCCCCTCTTATGTAAAGGACATGTGTTCTAGAGAATTAAGTAAATTATTGAAGGCGTCCAAGGTCTTTTTCCTCGTGCATTTACTCATTCCCATGCAATAATTACACCCCTCCTATAACTCAGTGGGCTCATCCATCCTGCATCTCACGCATGCATAGTTCATGCAACATGTTAATCTCCTCCAAACAAGAGGACTATGTAATAAGAGGGGGATTCATAAGTTCATAAGTCTCTGAAATTGAGACAACGCATCCTGCCTAAGGTATTTCCGTGGTTTTCCTAAGGTGCTAAGACAAATGTCGGGATGAGCCCTAAAAGAAATGGGACACGGACCTACATGCCTTTCTGTATAAAGTTTCCGAAATTTTGCAACATAAATTCTCGACATAGATGCCCTGGCTCAGCTTCCATATATTACCCCGTTACATGAGCGAGGTTACTCGACTTTACTTGCATTGCGAAAGGACAATGAACCTATCAATGTGCAGACTTATACCTTCCGCCATTTTTTTCTTCATCCTGGTCAGCTTTTCGAGCGCATTCCCTTCGCCCTGTATGTGGTACCTAACAGGTTACGCCCATTTTCAGATTTTCTTCTTCAAAAATTTTCTAGAGTTCCTTCAGTAGAGCAACAAAATCCAGAGTGAGTCAAGTGACCAATAGGCTTGGCGCTCACATATTCAGTATCTCTCGGCTCCCTTGCAAGGACGCGTTTTCGCGTACATTTTAAATTTCTCCTCCCATTTTCCCTTTCTTTCAATTCAATTAAAAACAAAAAAGCAGAAATTTCAAAAGCCTTCTCTATTCCTCCCAGTTATATTAATATTATATTTACATGAATGTTCATAATGTAACCACCCCTATTAGAATTTTAACCTTTTTCTAATATGAAAAAATCTTGAGTTAGAGCCCTCTTACCTACAAACCGGCGCTTGCGCATCACGGTCGGCGAGGCTGCTGCTATGGGTGCAATAAATACGGAACTGCGGGACTATTATAGAGACGTTATCATTTTATTTAAAATCAAATAGGAATGAAAAAACTTTATCAGGACTCACAGATGTGTGTGTGTGTGTGTGTGTGTGTGGAAGTTAGTATTATACAGGGAAAATTATAAATAAATAACAAAAGTTAAACGTCAACTAGCGAAATGCAATGCAAGTTCATTGTTATTATGGTGAAGCTGATTGTTGTAGAGTGTTACGGGATGCCAACTTATGAAATTATAATTGTGTTAGAAAACCGATGAGTATTAACATAAATAATACAGTACAATATTGTTTGCATCGGTCCACGTATAATAGCCTATGTTGTTTAAAATTATGTCACAAAAGAATTTCATTAAGGAAATGCTGTCTCTCGTGGAACCGTGGTTCCACTAGCTGTTTATTTTGTTCGTTGGCACTTGTGCAAAAATCTTATAGCCACCATTTCAAACTAATGATTATTTCCTGGTTCGTAATGGTTTCCTAATTCAGTAACGATTAGGATTAAGTATGATACAGTAGATATACTTATAGCTTTATAAGTGATTTTGTAACATTTGTGTGCTGTAAGTACAGTAGCAAATAATTAATGTTAATAGTGATAGTGAATTGTGTAAGTGAATGCAGTACCGGTATTATATAATACGATACGAAACTACAACTGTGTAAGAATGGCACAACTGTAGGTAGCCTACTCTATGTCAGCGTCACGGAGTCTACGTTTTAACCATTATTTCCGTTAAAACGCAGATATTGCAGCTAATTGATCTGCAAATAGCTCTCTTCCTCATAGGCACAAGCATACGCATACCACGAGAGAGGGAGTGTATGTTCATGTTTTTATGTTGTGTTCTCATAATACAAATTTAAGAAAGAAATAAACAAAAATGGTAAAAGAAATGCGCGCCCTCTGACCCGAGGGCCACTGGACTGCCCCATTAACTCTGTTAAGCCATCTCTGTTGACCAGTATTTCTTTTCACAGATAATTCAGTATGCGACAGCGGAATCTACATTTTTGGAATTTCTGTCATACATCATTCCATTAGTGCTCTTTAACTTTATGCCAATCACAGTGCATCTGGTGTTTTTGCATAGGCATCTCTTCAGGGGAACAGGGTGGTAGTATGGCTTTCAAGCAAAAATCATGCATTTCTTAAGTACCGGTTTCACATTCCTCAAATATTGCATTAGTTCTGTACAAATAGTTAAAATAGAGGTCCCCAGAAGTACATTTTTACAGTAACTTATCTAAATTAGGTATGTACTGTAGAAGGTGTCGCATTGAGGAAAATTAATGTCCTGCAAATAACACATAAGTATACTTTCTCATACATTTTATAAATTGCAATAATTCAATTCTTTTACTACGATGCAAATTATACTAATGCACATGAAGGCTGCATTTCTTGTAATTAAAAAAGTAAAACATTTGACTTTGTATGACTTTTAGGTTTTCACGCTGAATGTGTTTTGGGTATTACACCGCATCCTGGAGCTTGGCATTTCCAACGTTTGAAACCAGTAGGCCTACATACCGGTACAACTACAACATATAAATTCCATAATCAAGATGAAGAGGTATGATCAGAAGCTGTGCCTGCACTTCTTGCTCCAGAAGATAAAGGAAGGCGCCCCACATACATACACACGACATTGTTACAATCGGATGTGCACAAATTTTTTGAAGTGCAACAGTTCATTGTTTGTCGTGAAATATATCTGTTCAAAGTCTGTCAGTAAGTACATAGTACAATAATTTCATCTTTAGAGCTTCACTATGATAACTTTATACATAGGCCTACCTGTAACAAACGCAATCTTCCCCGCTACGATATTTCCTCCCATTTTCTTGAATCTTTTTGAAGTGCGATTTTGCTCTTATCTTTTTAGTTAAAACGAGCTGACTTTGGAAGTAACAGCTGCGTGTTTACTGTTGTCTGCCTCCACTCTCCTGGACTTTATAACTTACAGCTTATCATTTACCGGTGTTTTACAGGCGCCTGAATGTTATCGGTAATATCTGCCGTCTCTCTCTGTCTTTGATGATCACAAGTTTACAACTGTTACAACAAAACGAAGTAAAAGTAAATCTGTCTTTGAAACCCTCTGAAATTTGTAAGTAGTAAACATGATCAACCTCTGGAACAACCCTTTTTTCTGTTTTTCTCAGCGCCTTCTATAATATTAAATTTACAGTTGTAGTTCGGCCTGTTATGGCCGCCTAACAGGATATGTTAGCATGGCATGCATGGCGAAGAAACTGTGCGGAGAAGCGCGTGGATTTTTTGTGGTCATAAGGTAGATTCTATGGAGCAGGTGGTTCGAATTATAAAATAGAATATTGTAAGTTGTATTATATTTAGTATATTTAGTAATATACCTCTCAGGTAAATTATATGCCAGGAAAACAGTAAGTGTAATAAAGTTGTAGGAGATTTTCTGTGTGCATTGATCTATTTGTAATGCAGCCTATTCACAAAAGCGTAACATTGTTGTAGAAGTCCTTAACATTAGGGCTATATAACCCTCTTGGTCCTGATACAGTAGTTTCAATGTGATGCTTTTCTAGATATTGAGTTGTAATTTATCAATCCTAACCTCATTTCACACAAGGTGTAGGCTAAATTAGTTTACTGTAGTACCTACGTAGTTTCTTGGATTAAAAACATTAGCTTCATTTGGAAGTGAAACTCGAATATTACCCATGTTCAAGTTAGTATCAGACCTGTATACTAGCCTAAATGGTATTATGTTCTCTCAGCAAAGTTTAGAGTGCGTCAGAACAAATTCCAGCTGGTTAGGCCTACACATTGTGGTGTTGATTGTTTTCCTGTTGAACAGATAAGAACTTCTGAGTGTAGCACATAATTCGTTGATGATTTCAAGTAATAATGATGGATAATGTGCGATCTTGTTGGCAATAGACCACCACATCAATTAATCAATTTATGGTAAATTTGCTTATTATTGTCGGACCATCGGATCTATGCCCCTTCAGCGCTGTCGTCGTTCTTGGAAAAGTTAACGCCTGTACCCACTCCATTCCACCCGCTTTTCTCCCACCATGTTAATCAGCAGGCCACGAACCTTGCCAAATAGGGATGTTGCCAAACTTCTGTCAAACGGTGTCATAAATAACTGGTCCTCCATGCTACAATATTATTTCTTTCAATCAAAATACATCTTGTATTTCAAATTTTTAAACCTAAATCCCATGTCTCGAATCACTTTCCGCAGTTTTTCTCTCCAACCTTGGAAATTATTACTTTTCAGTAATTTCTTCAATGTTGAAACTTCTTTCTGAACGGCATAAAATTCTTCTATCTTTCTTCTTAAAATACATCGGTTCATATCATCTACAATAATTAAAAGTTCCCTTGGTCTGTTCTTCTCTGGTGATTCTAGCTTTTCATCTCCTGCACTGACTCCCTCTCTCCTGATTTTCTTTATTAGGAGTTCTGACCTATCTATATAAATTACATAAAATGTTGTATTTATTAGTATTAGTTAAGTAAGTAATTTTAATACATAATCAATTGAAATAAAATAAGCTTCACCTGTGATATCAGTTGCTCTTTTCGTTGCCTGATTTATAGGAAACAGATATTGACCTGTTTGTTTCTCGTCATCGCAAAATGCTATTACGTACTTGCTTAATAATATTTCTTTCACCACTCCGTGCTACAGTATTAATGTTGAGTTAACAACTCTGGACTGCAAGTGCAAATAAACTGTCCCTCAAGAAGGCTCAAAATTGTGAGTAGTGGGGGAGAGAAAGGGAGAGAGATAGGAATGCAGGGAGGGAAATGAATTACCGAGGTTGAGAAGGAATTAGAGTTCAGTTCGAATATCTTACGGGGGCACAGATCCGATGGTCCGACTATACTAGGAAATTGTTATATCCTAAGCCTGTGTTAAAATATACAATGACTTCCTTGAACCTACATTTATTTTTCTACCAGTAGCCTAATTATCGTCCCGCGCCGTGGCATCGCGGTCTAAGGCATCCTGCCTAGGACTCGCGTTACGGAATGCGCGCTGGTTCGAGTCCTCGTGGGAGAAGAAATTTTCTCATGAATTTTCGGCCAGTGTTTGGGACCGGTGCCCACCCAGCATTGTGATGCACTTGGGGAGCTATGATAGGTAGCGAAATCTGGTTGTGAATGCCAGCTATAACGGCTGGGGGGATCATCGTGCTAACCACACAATACCTCCATTCTGGTTGGATGATCGTCCACCTCTGCTTTGGCATGTGGGCGTGAGGCCAGCAGCCAGCTGGTCAGTCTAGGCCCTTCACGGGCTGTAGCACCACGGATTATTATTATTTTATTAGCCTAATTATTTTGAAACTAGCACTAAGGTAGTTCCGGTGATTTCGGAATTGAAAATCTTTGAATTTATAAGGGATTTTCTGTGGATCATAAAAGCAAGGCATAATAAAAGTCTAAACTAACCGAACCTAACCTGTCACAGATTCGTATATACAAGTTAATTATGTAAGCAGAGTACAAAGGGAACTTCCTCAGCACTAGCTTAGCCAGAGATACTATAGACATGCTTTAAAAATGTTACAGAATAGGTCTGCTTACAAGTTTTTCTTCCACCTACTCTGATACAATAAATTAATGAAGGTACTTCTAAATAAACACAGGTTGACCATCTGCCCCAAGAGATCAAAGATGCCTTCCATCAAAAGGAAAGTTCCCCCAGCAGTGTTGAATTATAAAACGACTTTTGATAGAATCTGGAGACAAAAAGGGCTTAGATAAATTAATCAAGCTAGGTATATCTGGAGATCAGTTAAGATCATTTCACCCTTTCAAAACTAGAGATTTATGAAGGTAATATACAGAAACTCAAGTGTCATCCTGTAGGCAAACAAGGCACGGACTCCCTCAGAGCTCAGTACTGAGTCCCTTACTATTTAATATCGTGAATAATGTCGTTATACTCCTTATTGAATCCATACTTGGTACAAAAGCACCTCAATATAGGCTGTGGGCAACAAGCCGTGATACAAGAGTTGACGGCAGCTCAGAAAGTGATTGTCTGCTAGCGTTTGTGTCGAGAGAGACAGATAGAGCAAGGCAGCAAATAAGTTTGCAGGCTGAAGGTGACGAAGCAGTCATAAAATTATTGACGAAATTAAACCACTATACCTTCTAGAACGAAAAAAAGTCGTGAGTCTTGGAAGTTGAGAAAAAAGTCCCACGAAAATGTCTCCAGAGAAAACTGTGTTTTTCCTAGTTAGTGAGAATTTATTGAAGGAAAAAATCGCAAGAAATCACATCACAATTTATATTCATCTTACCACATTGTGTTAGATGCTAACAAAGCTTCTTATTCTGAAGATATAAGTTATTGGTAACTGAATGTTAGTGCGAAGTAAAACTTCAAAATTTACTTCATCATACCTATACCAGAAATGGAGTGACATCATGTTAATTACATTCCCTATTGTAAATGAGATTTGGATGGGAGTAGTAGTCATTCTCGGTACAAACAAACTGGGAGTGAATCAAATATCACTGATGGTAGTTTATTTATATCATTTCTGGTAATCTGTGATTTGTGGATGAAGATTCTGGAGAAGTCGGGAAAAATCTTCGACCTCCTCCTTCTATTTGTAGACCAACTCTTAATTGAATTTGGAATATATTTACAGGTTAGATGTAATTTTAATACAGTAATCATAAACTTCTAGACTTCATATGCAGCTTTTCAATCCATAGATAAATAGTTACTAATAAAATCGTATATACATCTTGATTGCACAAATTTTAATACTATATCACTCAGGAATAAAGTACTATGCTGCCAAGTTAAATGTGTCCTGAAAGAATGTTCCCTCCCTCTGGCCTTTGTGACCTATGAATAAATAAGTAGCTTATAAAGAGGTGTTTACTGCTCATGCCAGCAAGTTGTATGAGATAGTGGTGAATACACGTGTATAGAAGGTGCTGAAAGTGTTGTACCTCTATAAATACTGTGAAAGTGTTAATATTATGCACCATATTTCTTACACAAATTATATATATTACCTCATTGCATTATCTCTTGTAAGATGACTTCACTTACAGACGAAAGAGTAGGTTGTATACTAACAACTAGAGCAGTTAGAGCTACTAGCTCTCATCTCTTGCATTCACGGGACACAAATTTTACTTGAGGGCGTAATATACACACTTTATTCCTAAAATCGTATACAGTACATAAAATTGTGTTTATCATTTTATACAATGAAATACAAAAAGTGTGATGAAATATACACTTTGGTGCTTATTACTGAATGCATAATTATTATCTTGCTGCCTCAGGAAGGGTTGCTATTTTTCTATAATATAATTATCATACGCTTGAGAAAAAAAGAATTGTACAGCATCTTTGGCATGCATACCTATAATTTAATAGCAGATCCATAATTTGAATTTTGAATGTATAGGAAACCTGAAAGTCAATTTAAAAAATTCATTTCTTTAGTGTCTGGATAATACTAGGGCATTCAATAAGTAATGGCAACAATACTGTGAATCAGCACTCCTAGCGGTGAACATCAGAATCTTTTAATATGTGATAGAGGAGCGATCATTGCATAAATGTGGAATATTAAAAGTCTTTAAGTAACCATATTTTGTGAATACAGGGACTGTTTCTGATTTGTATTAAGTAATACCACACCACCGCTGTGGAGTAATGGTTAGTATGTCTAACTGTGAAACTGTGGGGTTTTTTCCGGGATTTTCTCTCAACCAAATGAAGCAGAATTGCTGGATAACTTTCAGCATTGGACCTCTGACTCATTTCGCCTTCATTAATTCACATATCACCATCACCATCCGTACCATAGTCTGGGTTAAGTTCACGGTGAAGCGCACAGCTGTTTGGCTACCTAATCATTCACAGAATAGGAGTGATAAGCACAATAAGCCTCAGGCTGTAGTGCAAGCCTTCAGGTTCCTCCTCCGTACAAGAGCAAAAAAAAAAAAAAAAAAGTAATACCATCCTAAAAATGTTCAGTAGGTATGAAAAAAAATGCCTCATAAAATTACAAGCTGCAAGAGGAAAAAATGTAACCCAGTGCTTTATGGTATTACAAGAAGCTTGTGGGAGGGAAGTCCAACCATAACAAACTATTGCAAAATGGGAGGAAACAAGACATTCGATTTCAATCGAGAGTTTACATCCAAAGAGTTTTAGATCGATCAGTGAGATAGAGATCCAGAAATAATACTGCAGATTGTGTCCATCTTCCAAAGATTTGACAACATATTGTTGACGTGGCAAGGGACTATATTTGAAGTGTGTAATGCCAAAAATAACCTAAATAAATGTAGTCTGAAACAGTAACTATGTTGCCATTACTTTCGAATGCCCTGGTATATTTTATTTTATTTACTTTTTAAAATATATACTTCATCCAGAAAAGGCTCTGTAGTTTTGTTAATCATATTCTCCAGAACATGCACAAAATTGTTCAACTTCTTAGCATGAAATTTGTTGCGAGCATGTAGTATAGTATTTGAATGTGAGTAAATGCAGTAAAAAAGGGTGAAAAATTACTTCAAAATGTATATTTTCTGTCACGGGAATCTGTTTGTAATAATTGTGAAATACTGTATAATTAAAGCATGTTTTTTGAGGAGAGTCTGTCATTATTTTCCTGCAAAAATCGAAAATGGTTTCTTTGTCGAAAAATGATCAAAGTTTCATCCTTCCTTAATGGGGGACCATGAACAAAATACCGTAATTTATTGTAAGTTTTGAATAGATTTTAATAGGTCTGTAATATTATTTAATTATTTGCATGATTAACAATTTAAAATACCTACATTAAGGCCCGATTGTATAAACCATTTAATCTTAGATCAGAGGTTAAATTGATCCTTGTTCCAGCTGAACTTGGAATTTTGTGTTGTATAAAGTCTAATCTGAGATTAATATTAATAGATATGTTAGGTACATTTATATATATATTTCTTTCAATTTCTTGCCTTAATACACAAACATTCTTATATTTTATAAGGCTCTATCGTGTTCAGCAGTATCAAATAACATAACTTATAATTATATTATGTTTATAACAACCATTAATTATTAATGGATATGGTAGGTACATTCATAAATGTTCAATTAACAGTATTACTAAACGAAAATTGTCATTTTATAAAGCTTTATTATGTTTAGCAGTATCAAACACCATAACATGATAACTTGGAGAACAGTCAACCTTCTTCTTATTGTCCGCCATTATTTACATTGCAAAAAAAAAAACAGTGTCTCCAACAGAGTGTAATACGGAAAGTCGCCAAAAAGTAGTTGTAAAGTCGCTAGATTTCTCATTATCAACAAAGAAAGATTAAATTTTGTCACTATGGGGTGCTAAAAAGGTCACTAAATCCCTATTTAAGCAATATAAAAGTTAAAAGAAATTGATGTTGAAAAAGAGTTAAAGTCGCTAGATTGGCAACACTGAACAAACCTGTATAACATGGTCCGCGCATCACGTATTTCACCTGTTTATGCGATGTTGCCAAATCCTTTTCACGTGAACTTAGATTGCATTTGAACCAAGGTAATTTGATCGCAGAAAAGTTTTATACAATAAAAGAAGTGTCTTAACTCCGTTTACTTTTCGATCTTCGATCAAAGTTGATCATTAGTCAGGGAGTTTTATACAATTGGGCCTAAAAGTTACTTCAGACTTACATTCATTAACAGTATCCTAATAACCTAATCCTAATCTATTTAGATCGTTCTAAAGTTCTTAAAATAAACCAAATTTCACACTGCTTTGTTCTACTTTCTGTCATCTATAAGGCTGAGAAACACTGCAGCAGAATGTAGAACAAAGTATTGTATTGTATTGTATTGTATTTATTAACATTCCATGGTATTCATACATGCTTACAGCTAGAATATGGAACGAGTAAAAAAACTTAATACTAAAAAATCTTAATTTATAGTCACAGGTTAGATGAAATATATACAGACGAGATTTACAATATAGTCTACTAGTACAACACAAAGTTTTAGTATCAATTTTATGAAGTGTTATTGAATGTCATGAATTCACATACAGAATAGAAGGCGTGAGAAATTAGGCACTTCTTTAATTTGGCCCTAAATAATTTTATGTTTTTTGTTTCATTTTTTATATCGATAGGGAGGCTATTAAAAATTTTTACTGCCATATAACGCACTCCTTTTTGTTAGCACGATAGACTTGCCGATGGAGTATGAAAGTCATTTTTTTGACGTGTGTTTATGCAATGAACTGTTGAATTAGTTACAAAGTTTTCACGATTACATACGAGGAAGATTATTAATGAAAAGATATACTGACAAGCCATGGGCATTATTTGTAGTTTTTTTCAAATAGTCCTACTCGATTCCCTAGATTTGGCACCTACTAATATTCTAATTACTCTTTTTTGTAATAGAAATATATTGTTACTATCTGTGGAATTTCCCCAGAATATTATTCCAAAACTCATTACCGAGTGGAAGTATGCAAAGTATATTGTTTGTAAGGTATTGATATTTACTATCTTTTGCATAGAAATGCTAATGGCTTCGTTGCCAAAGTCCGGCATTAGATAACAACAACAACAATCTTTTGCATAGATCTAATAGCAAAACAAGCTGAATTTAGTTTGGGAGTAATATGAAATTCTGTAACAATTAAAAAAAGATTAAATTATGTCTTTATTTAATGCAAAATAGCCATTTAAATGAAATAGTAATTTTGGATTTCTTTTTTCTAGGTATTATTGTAACAGCATCATGACAGAAGTCAGAAAAAAGAACAAAACAAACTTTAAAATTGGAACACACAATGGTGTTTTTCATTGTGATGAAATATTAGCATGTTATATGCTGAAAAGAATCCCTGCCTATCGAAATGCAGAACTCATAAGAACAAGAGACGAAGAAGTTCTAAGCACGTGTGATATTGTCGTAGATGTTGGAGGAGTGTATGACCCATCCCGACATCGCTATGATCACCATCAACGTGAGTTCAATGAAACAATGAATTCACTCAACCCTAGTAAACCATGGAAGACAAAATTAAGCAGTGCTGGTCTGGTATATCACCATTTTGGTAATAAAATAATCAGGGCAATTCTAGGAGATGAACAAGACGATGAACTCATAAATAATGTTTATGATCAAGTATATGAATATTTTGTCCAAGAAATAGATGGCATAGATAATGGTGTACCGATGTTTGAAGGGGAACCCAAATATAGGATTACAACTAATTTGAGTTCTAGAGTTGGAAATTTGAATCCACCATGGAACAGCAAAGATCAGGATGAAGGTGAAAGTTTCTGTGAAGCATATGCATTAGTTGGCAAAGAGTTCGAGGATAAGATAAAATCTGTAAGCAGTATATGGTGGCCAGCTCGACATCTAGTGAAACAAGCCATTGAAAACAGATATGATGTGCATTCTTCTGGAGAAATAATAGAATTCCCTAATGGACAAGCCTGTCCTTGGAAAGAACATCTGTTTCAATTAGAAAAGGAGCAGAATCTTGAACCCAACATAAAATTTGTGTTATTTAGTGATAATGTTGGTAATTGGCGTGTCCAGGCTGTGCCTGTGGCAGTTGGTAGTTTTATTTGTCGGTTATTCCTTCTTGATGAGTGGCAAGGCTTGCGAGATGATAAGTTGTCGGAAGTGTCTGGTATTGATGGCTGCATATTTGTTCATTCAACTGGCTTTATAGGAGGCAATAAGACACGTCAAGGAGTACTTAGAATGGCTGTAAAATGCTTAGAAAAGAGAGATGTTAAATAATCTGTGTTTTGTAACAAGTGCTTATGAATGTCCTGTAAAACAAAATAAATCATGAATACTATTGAACTAATTTGTTTTTGTTTCACATGCAGATGAAATATTTACAGTATGAATCTGAATTCTGTTTCTTGTCATTCAGATGGTACTCACAAGGGAAGATAATTGATAGTTTTAAATTAAGTTACACAAAAAAAAAAATTGAAATCCCTATCTAATTTACTATTCTGATCCATGTCCCATTTCTCCTCTTTCTTTCATTCCAGAAAGAGACGATGGTCAGTACACAGCTTTATCAAGCACTCATTTAGAATTGGCTGCTGAAGATGTATGTTCCAGTGCTGTAGATATAATATATTTGGGTCCATAAGTCTCTTAAGAAAACTGTCATTGATAGAACAACAAAGATGGTTACTGATCAAGTGAAATAAAAATTAAAACTGTCAAGTATTATTTACTTTCTCCTAATGAGAGCACAGATAGAAAAAGCACTGCTCAGTTGGCTTTATTTAGGACTGTAAATAGTGATTTGCTGGTAAATGTCTTAGAACATCTTATCATTGCATTGAAGGGATCAAGTATGTGAGAATGAAGCATTGAGTTTTTATTGTTAGGTTTGTGTCTGTAGTGATTTCCAATGTTTGCATGTTTGCAACCATTATGAGTATGCACACATCAGCTTTACTGTTTGTTCAGAAATAACTTCAAACTCAGACTATTTGCTGATTAAAAGTCACGTGTTCTTGTAGCATATCAAACTGTCACCAAACCATTTTCTGACGGTCAGGAAGATTTGCTGATGAAACACAAACCAATCTAATATGATTGACGCATGCACATTAAAATAGTTTTGCTTCACCTTTATCCACTGGACTGGCACACACATACATTTTATTTTAATATTTTATGTTTTCATGCATATGAAGACATTATTACAAAAACAACCCTTGTCAAAATTGCTATTTTTCAGGAGAAAAATAAAAATAAATAGAATAACACATGTCAGCTGTTTCCGTACAACTGGTGTTTATCCTTGTGGCTATTGCACCTGACATGGATCATTTTTCGAGTCTATAAACATTTGAAATAGTAGAAAATGTGTCCTTAACTCAATTTCATTAAAAATGACTAGGGCTGTTTTTGTAATAATGTCTTCATATCTATACAGTGAAGTTTGGTTACATCTTGAATATACTAGATTAGTAAATTATTTTTTGTAAGATTGTGTGTTTTTTTTTTTTTTTTTTTGCTGTATTTACAGCTATTGTTGTTAGGCATTGAAAGTTAGAATTTCCACACAGAAACTTGTTGCTAGGGAAACCATTCTTTCTAACATAAAACTATACTCAAATAGACCCATTACAGTGCACTTATTATTATTAGTTGCTATTACAGTGCAGTTTTGCGAAGACTTTGGAATAATATTGCTCTACACTTTCAATGCAAAATATATTGTATTTGCAATTTTTAAAATATGATCGTGCAAAAAATGTTGTACAACACACGTTTGTTAAGTGCATTACAAAATCTTGGAAATTGAAAAACTCGCTCTGCTTGTTTTTTCAGACTTTTCCTCAATTTTATAAAAAGTACTTTCCAACCTTTCAATATACTATTACAGTACATGGGTGTTCTGGCAGGGGTGGTTTGAAATCAAGTTGAAACCGATCATCGCTGATCATGTACAGTAGTTGAGGATGGAACAGTTTTCAAGCCATTACAAACTCACTTCCGGAACAAACCTATGGTATTGTCAAAATACAGGTGTTCTGTCATGAAACCATCAAACTTTGCCAGCATGCGATAGTAGTTCTAAGCAAGAATTCATAATACACTATGGAACATTTGGGTTTCACATAATAATCATTTGATGTATTAATATGAAATCTCATTACAATTGCAGTCCCTACATTTAAACTCAGTAGCATGTCCTCCCATTCACAGGTGCTCCTGTGAACATTAGCAGTATCATGACAGATGCTACCTGCAGGTTATGTTATATCTTGTACTAACTGTTCTCGTGTTTCTGGCGTTTTATGAAAGAATACTGGATTTCATACAGGCCTAGAGGAAGAAATTCAACAGTGATAATTCAGGTGGTGAGAGGGCCATGGTACTGGTCCACTTCCCCTGATCCATCTACCAGGAAACATGTCATTACCAGGCCAATTACCTGTCTGGCCTCATATAATGGGGCTTTGTTGTGCTGCATCCATATGCTTTGTCATGTTACTAGCTGCACATCGTCCTAGATCATATATGCCCAGATAGCTCGGCCTTATAGGCTTTGACGGTAACAACTTTAGTCAGGTTTACTATGCTGCCATCTAGTTGTTATACAGGGACATCATTTTATTTTTACTAACAGTTTTAATATTAACTTGACTATACCTTTGGATCAACGCCATTTGCTACCCCCTTCCACGACTGGAGTTCGAAGATACTGGCGTAATATACAAACAAATCACTTTACTATGTATAGGAGGGAAGAAAAGTAGTTCATCCATTTACGTAAACTAGGAAATATTGCGCTTTTGAGTTTGATCATTTGCATTAGGTTTTTGTTTAATCAAAATACAGTACAGCATTAACAATGAGTGTTTTTACTCACGAACTGAGCTGTCCATGTGGACGTATTCATTATGCAGTGTATATTATACTGTCTACAGCACATTAGCGTACAATATAGAGAATGAAGTTAAATTGAAAAATAATCATAATATGGATATTTAAACACATTTTTTAAAATAGTGGCCGTTCATTTCGATACAAGCTTCAGTTCTAATGTGCATATTATCGGACTATAGGCTATTGTACCTAATTCCAATTACCAGTTTCGTCTTTCGTACTAGAAATTGATGTTGAAATAATTCTGTACCTACTCTATAAAAGAGTACCTTACGTACTGTAAATTCAATCTTCATTTCTGCCCGATCCAAAAAGATAAAATTACTCAGACATGCTATCTACTGTCCGTCCAAGTGATTTTGTCGCAGGGTCGTAGAAAGGGGGGAAATCACTTGACAGTTAATTACTTAACGAGGTCCTTTTATTTAAGTAATTTTAAACAGTTGTATAGATATTACGTAGACGTCCAATTCCTAACAGAAATTAATGTTCTCAGAAAAGAACTAAGACAGCCCAGCCACTAGCTGGCGAATAAAAGCTGGTGGAGGAAACTGAGATACGACGTAGGCAAATGGACAACAGTACCTGTGCGAAAATGATTCAATATTGAAAGCTCTTTCGTCACTGGAAAACGCAAACATATCTTTGGAAAGTACTGTTTACTATGACCGTAAGGCTACTATGACTGTATATGCGGCCTTGGATCTGTGTGGAGGACGGTTGAACTTCATTAGTAGAAGGGATGGGAGTGAAGTACATTCAAAAACTCAGGTACAATGAAAATTGAAGTAAAAATAAAATTATGTCCCTGTACAAGGAGTAACGTCATAATTCCCGTTTGAATTGCATTAGTGACTGTACTGCCATCTCGTGTTCGTTTATGGCGGATGGGTGGCGATCCTGGCGGTTCTCTTCAAAGTGGTGCTGATTTTAACATAGGGATGAGCTATCTGTTACATATAATATGATCTAGGACAGCGTCTAAAAACCAGAGTTATCTGCATATGTTTCTTCTGTTAGATATTCCTCGAAGAAATGTGGCCCAATCAGATAATTACTGCTAATCCGCACCATAAATTGACACAGAGCTTGTGTTCGAAGCCACTGATTTTTATAGCATGTGGATTCTCAGGAGTCCATGTGTGGAAATTTTGGGTGTTATTAATATCAACAAGAATGACTGCAGCTTCATCATTAAATATGAAGTTTAGGATATTCACATTGGGTACACTTTGCATGTGGGGGAGGGAACATTTCTGCAATTTCATACTGTGTACAATGAGTTTCATGAAGTATGGACTTGGAAGAACCACTTTCCTCAGTTGAAAATCATTTTTCTTGCCTACTGTCCCAGAAGTTCCAGGGAGATACCAAATGTCAACAAAAATGAATGAATTACAAGAATATTTGTAAAATACATAGTAAAACAATTTCGAAATCCAAGGAAAGGTTGGAAAACACGGAAATTTTACTAGAAGCAAGTAAAGCGATTGGTTTGGAAGTAAATCCCGAAAAAACAAAGTATATGATTATGTCTCGTGACCAGAATACTGTACGAAATGGAAATATAAAAATTGGAGATTTATCCTTCGAAGAGGTGGAAAAATTCATATATCTTGGAGCAACAGTAACAAATATAAATGACACTCGGGAGGAAATGAAACGCAGGATAAATATGGGAAATGCGTGTTATTATTCGGTTCAGAAGCTTTTGTCATCTAGTCTGCTGTCAAAAAATCTGAAAGTTAGAATTTATAAAACAGTTACATTACCGGTTCTGTATGGTTGTGAAACTTGGACTCTCACTCTGAGAGAGGAACATAGGTTAAGGGTGTTTGAGAATAAGGTGCTTAGGAAAATATTTGCGGCTAAGAGGGATGAAGTTACAAGAGAATGGAGAAAGTTACACAATGCAGAACTGCACGCATTGTATTCTTCTTACTTACTTACTTACAAATGGCTTTTAAGGAACCCGAAGGTTCATTGCCGCCCTCACATAAGCCCGCCAGCGGTCCCTATCCTGTGCAAGATTAATCCAGTTTCTATCATCATACCCCACCTCCCTCAAATCCATTTCAATATTATCCTCCCATCTACGTCTCGGCCTCCCTAAAGGTCTTTTTCCCTCCGGTACGCATTGTATTCTTCACCTGACATAATTAGGAACATTAAATACAGACGTTTGAGATGGGCAGGGCATGTAGCACGTATGGGCGAATCCAGAAATGCATATAGTGTGTTAGTTGGGAGACCGGAGGGAAAAAGACCTTTAGGGAGGCCGAGACGTAGATGGGAGGATACAATTAAAATGGATTTGAGGGAGGTGGGATATGATGATAGAGACTGGATTAATCTTGCTCAGGATAGGGACCGATGGCGGGCTTATGTGAGGGCGGCAATGAACCTTCGGGTTCCTTAAAAGCCATTTGTAAGTAAGTTAAGGAAAGGTTGAAACATATCAGAAAATTTTCGTGATAAATGAGTTAGAATGGGACTAAATACAGCAGGTAAATCAGCAGTTTGTTGATTGTACTGTTGTTAACTTGATTTAAGTATCCAAATAGGATAATTAAGACAAAATAAATACTATTTTTAGTCTAACACTTTTCAATCTCTGTAGTATGCTTTATTATATTATTAATTGTAAGTAACACTTCTGTTCCAATCAGCCCTAAATGTTATGTGTTGTATAGACAAAGTGATAACAGGAATTTCAAACAGTAACATAGCAGTAAAGGCCCGCTCCCACTTAGCGGAATCGAAACGAAATGTCTGCCGCCACTCACATCTAGTGAAATTGAACCAAACTGAAGCATGTTACAGTTTAAAATAAATTGCATGATATTTTTAGCATAGTTCTGTGAAGAGGCAGAAATAGATATAAAAAAACAAGAAAAGCAAATATTGGATTTTTCATATTTTAACTAGATATATACATGGAGAATTTTTCATTTTATTTGACTATATCCTGAGATTTCATTTTATAGCGCTTTGTTGGATTTTAATTCTTACCTTTGTTTCCGTTAATTTATTTCGCTTCAAGCATTGTCACGAGAATGATTATTAGAGTAGTATTTTTGTGTTTTGTCATATTATCAGATAATTCTGAAAAAATTTATTAATTTCCTTTGTTCATATTGAATTGTAATTTCCTGCATATGTATTATTTCAGCAACAAATTTCAATAAACAAATTTCGCTACCAAAAATGAATATGGCTCTTTACCCCCCCCTCCACAAAGTCTTGACGAGAACATATTAGCATACCCGAAACAAGAAATTCTGTTTCAGCAGTGGAATAAATATTCTACCTCGTGAATTCTATTCAAGTCGGTTCAATTTGATGTGCCGCTTTTTGCTATTTTTCATTTAAATATATTGTAAAGAGAAATTCTGTTAGATTCGATTCTGCTAAGTGCGAGCGGGCCTTGATAAGGTACCGTAAACTGGGGTAAAGAGGATCACACGTGGTAAAGTGCATCATATGTGTATTGCCTAGATAAGGCAGCGCCACATGGATCACACATGAAAAGAAAACCTTTCTTCTATAAGTGCCACTAAAAATAGTTTTCTTTGCATGTGTGAACCATGTGGCGCTGACTTATCTAACAATACACATATGATCCACTTTACCACATGTGATCCTCTTTACCCCAGTTTACGGTACGAAATTAATCTGCAGACTGAAGATGAAAGTTATTAATGCATTTATTTAATAAATGGTAAGATATGTTACAAAAATTTCTTTATTTACAAGAAATAGAAATAAAGTAAGGAAATTCTTAACACTCCTCAAAATTACATTATACTGTAATACATCTACTGTTATAAAAGCTGATTGAGCAACAACTTTTATTATTCATAATGTATTTCACTTTAAATAATCAGCTTACCTAAAGGAAAGAAAATAAAAAGCTTTTATTACTTGCCATTTAAAAACAAAATACATAATTTTGTCTCCTGGTTATATGACAAATATACATTTTTTCATTACATGTTATATATTACTCGAGTACACATAATTTTTCTTTTTTTTTTTTTAATAATGCAAAAGAGAAAAACTTTGCAGCAAATCAGTCAACATATGGAGCTTAAAACTTTTGGTGATGGAGGTACAATTTCTAAGGTGCTTGAGGCTGGTCCGGTTCTTTATATTGAGGTCTTGGAAATCTATCAAGTATTTCAATATCACAATTTGGTAAGGCTGGTTTCAAAACTGCCAAACAGTCTTCTTTATTCTTCAGATATGGCAAATCATGTATGCGCAATGCAAGTAGTTTACTGTAACATACAAAAGCAAATAAGACTGAGTAAACATAATCATGACAAAATAAATATTTCAAAACTTTTCCATGTGCATCTTGTGTAGCCGGATAATAAGTAAGAGGCTTAAAAAAAAAAAATCATTTAAATGGCATGCAGACTCTCACTCATGCAACATATTTAGGGCTGAGTGTTATGAGTTTCAAGCTGCTGGATCACCTCTCATTCTAGGGTACACAATTATACATCATTAAGAAGGAAAAAAGGCCAAAAAGTAGACAACTTATCAGAACACACAAGGGAGGGAGCAGGAAGCCTACCGCTAACCAAAAATGACTTCTTCTCAGACACAGGTCCTCCTGTCTGAAACTACAAGTGATGTAATATTCCAATCAGTTCAATTGCAATGTGCATGTCTTAAGTTCTTAAAAAATCAATTGGCAAATCCTCGGCCTCATCTCGCCAAATACCATCTTGCTATCACCAATTTCATCGATGCTAAATAACCTAGTAGATGAGACAGTGTCGTTAAATAACCAACTAAAAGAAATCGAGAAACAGATTTACAATTGCATATCATTTCATTGCATGATTATTAGAGCCAGGAAGTTCATGCATTTGCATATATTTTTCCATTGGGTGTAATTAATTGCTGATTAATTATCTTCACGAATTATCAATATTTAAGTTTATCAAACCAAATGTTATGTCGCATATATTTGCACATTTTGGCATTTTTTGATAAATGCATAATATTTCATGATACCGGTATTTATATTATTGTGGCATATTTTCGTGTGTAAGCTCATTAAAGCTGATTTTATGTTACATAACATGGCGCAGGTGTTACGTGCTGTCTCTTCTCACTTTATAGATCTCTTGGATATGGAACAACAAGTTATGATGGAGAAATCACTGCAATAAGTGAAAGTCTTAGGAATCTTCTCTGCCACATCAATTAATTTAAAAATGCAGTTACATTATCAGACTCCAAAGCAGCTATTCTATCAATAGTCTCTAGACACACACCTTCATCTCAAATAGCAGAAATAAATAAAATGCTCTCTCAACTAATAACACTCAATAAAAGAATTGTATTCCAATGGATACCATCCCATTGTGGAATCCTGGGAAACTAGAATGCGGATGCTTTAGCAAAGAAGGGCAGCACTGCTACTTACAGACCTGTTACTAAATCTCCGTATTCCTCTGTGAAAAGATTGATTAAATCTACATACTTAGACTTCAACAAACAAAATTTTATAACACAATCCCAAGGGAAAAAATGGAACTCTCTGCATCATAATCCACAGTTAATTCCCGATTTACCACGAAAATCGTCTGTAGCTGCATTTAGATTGGCAACAGGCCATGATTGTTTGGCCAAACACCTGCATAGAATTGGAATATATCAGTCCCTTAACTGCCCATTGTGCAACTCAAACCAAGAAATGGATTCAGAACACCTCAAAATCTGTGCTTCAGTGGCTGACCATGATAATATCTTTGAAAAATATTGGAGTGCAAGAGGTCAAATGACTTTATTGTCAAACGCCTGGCATTAGAAAATAACAAAATTTTTTAAATGTGCCACTCTCAACAATAAATGTAAATTTAATCTCATCTAGTTCGACCTACGTATAAAATAATTTCATTTATTGGTTTATTGCGTATTATTATTTATTAGTGATATAAAAAAATTTAGAATTTTATTAGTGCATATTTATTGGCATATTTTAAGGTTTTTAAAGACATAGTTTCGTGCATATTTAGTAGATTTTTAGGACATGAACTTCCTGACCCTAATGATTATAATTATATTAAATTCCCTTGGGTACTTCTTATTAACACATGCTTACACAGTAGGTCTATACATAAATACATAAGTTATGTACCTTAGTACTCGAAGAGACTTTACACCTCTGTCAGTTATATTTCCACAGCTAATAATTTGTAGATCCTGAAGTGAATTCTTGAGACATGAAAGTCCTTCAAGAGCTTCATCTTGCAAATACATGCAACGATGGAATTTAATACGATTTATATGTTTACAGCCATCTGAAAAAAAAAAAAAGTGAAATTATCACAAGAGAGCAAGTGTAATCACTAGAAACAATATATGACACATGTGGCTTATGTCAATCCTCAGTACTTTAATTTCAATTAGTCAGTTTTACCAAACTTTTTAACTTAAAAAGTTTAGAGTTAACTAAATAGTTTGACAACTTCCTTTTGGTAGTAATCCCTATGTAAGATTTATAGTATCAAAAACTATTTTATCAAAGCGTACCATTAGCAAAATGAATAAATTGTTCATAAGAGGAGTAAGAATCATGCTACAATTCAATGAATTACGGTTTTCGTAAAGAAGGCAATGGTAACAGAACCGTGCTATTTGACCAGACTACAAGATCGAAAATGCTTGAACAAATGCCAAGCAGTGAACGTCATAAATCCATAAATATTATGTCTCGGAACTGAGTTCGAATCAAATAGAAATGAAAGTCTAGGAAAATTTATTTCTCTCGACTGGAAAAAATCCTTGTTGGGAGAGATAAAATGTTGGAACCACGTCATATAGTTTACATTAATCTATTTTTGCGTCTTCCGTCAATAAAGTTTACAGCATTGTATAATTTCCAAGTACATACTGAAGTGTTGAAAACCATAGTGCATTATGGACGCATCTGTTGCATCGATTTCTTTAATATGTTTCACGTCTCCTTCCATTGGCAACGCATTGTAATCTTTCAGGAATTCATTGTCATCAGTCCACTTGACAAATGCTCCATTCCTCATTAACCACTCTGCACATGCTCTGTCAGGCCCAACTTTTGAAATTCTGTCAGTATCAACTCTGAAACAAAAGCAGTTCAAAGGAGGCACAATTTTATTTTATGTACTATACTGTAATTAGGCTGTCAATAATTCCTGGGACTTTAATCACTTTCTTTAGGGTAAAAGTGGGACATTATCTTTTTCTAAAATTCAGTATTTATTTGATTTAAACTTAATCATAAAACAGATACATATACCAAAATGAAATGTAAATAACACTAAAAGAAGGAACAAATGTTAATGATTTCAAATTATATTTGATAAAAATAATATTATAGCAATAAGAAGAAATTAAATGCACTTTCAAAGTTATTGACATTAGCTCAAGTCAGAATTTACGGTTCTAAAGGGGTTTATTTCCTCTTTTTACTCCATAATTAGTAGAAGCAGCTATTGCTTTCAGCAACTCAGGTTTTGCAAGCAAATATGAATAAAAATCATTGCAATTTTATTTGCTGTTAGTTGAAACAAGTTAGCAAAACACACTTTATACTCCTTACAATAAATCTGTTTCTCTCAGCTGTCCATTGTGATGAACTGATGACAATAAACCGAAAAAAAATTGTTTCAATATTTTCTATTATGTGCTGGAATTGAAAAGAAATATTGAGCTATGTTAAGTAATTCAGTCAAATGTTCATCACATTGGCAAGAATTGAAGGAGCTACACTATTTTTCATGTGCCTTAAGCTGATTCTAGTGCTCACTATCAGATTTAATTTTATTTTTTTATGACTGATTTAACATGAATTATTTCATCAAACAGTAAATCGCCATTCACAATAATATTTTTTTTTCTTTTAGTCTTATAAGAGTATTTTGAACTACTGACCAATTTGGCGGCTCTTTAAGCAACATCCAACTTAAAAATTGTCATAATTAATAGATAAAATCGATAGCATAGAGAAATATTTTCCATGTTGACAGTATGCAAATATAATAGGTACAATTATAATAGGTAAAATTTATTGGCACACTTGTTAAAAGTTTATAACTTGCAAACTTACGCCAAAAATTGAGACGAAAGCCTATTAAAAAAAGTCTGGACAGGTTTTTCAAGGCTCAAAAAGAGAGGATAATCCCAATTAATCGAGACGTATGGTCACTCCAACTATAATAGTATTGTTCTGTAAGATGTAGGCCTATACACTGGTAAACACGTAATAGTAATATTTCCCAGGACTGGATCCCATTGCACGATCTATTCCACTATGAATAATAAAATTATGCCTACACACCTACTTATTTACAAGTTTCAAGATTCCCTGTCATGTTATCGGCATGGTGTGAAGTAATCACTTGAAATAATACAGAATAAGACAAACACACAATGCTATCCTAACAGAAATGCCTCTACAAAAATTTTATTTTTTTACTTGGTTATTTAAGGACGCTGTATCAACTACCAGATTATTTAGCGTCGATGGAATTGGTGACATGGCATTTGGAGAGATGAGGCCGAGGATTCGCCATAGATTACCTGACATTCGCCTTACGGCCGGGCAAAACCTCGGAAAAATCTAACCTAGCCAAGCATATCTCCGGATCAGTAGACAAACGTGCTATCGCCTGATCCACGCAGGGCCTTTATACAACTGTTAAGCAAATTTTGGATAGAATCTTATTTTATGTAGAATTTATCGGTAGTAGTTTTTTATGTTCTACAGAATCTTCATAAATAAGAAAATGCTACTCTTGGATGTAATAACCTTGCAATATTATCTTCAAATGAACATAATTACATACATATTAGTGAATTTCACAACAATGTCTACATTATTCAATCTTAAAATTATTGTAGCTTATTTGGGTCCCCTTATTTGTTATATTATTCCTAAAAATAATCATGATAAAATTTGTACCTATTCCAAACTATATTCAACCACGCCCAAAATCGTCTGTGGCTATTGAAGTAAACTCTTGATATTGTCATTTTGGATGTAAATGCAAATATATGTTATCACCGATAAATACAATTTTAAATTTCCCGCACACACTGTAGCTATTTGACTATACGTAAAAATTTCAGAATCATTTTTTTGACAATAACCGAATAAAACGAAGTACAATTGGTACAAATACGACCACGACTTTCGATTTTTATCGCAACTACAAGTGTAGAAATATTATAAGAAAGACTTTCTCAAGAAACAACCACAATTCAACCGACAGACTACCCGATTATTTGTGTACAAGATGACCAGCTGATAAGTATAACCGGATTTTTGCCTAGTTTCCGTAAAGAAGGCAATGGAAACAGAACTGTGCTATTTGACCAGGCTAGAGAACCGACTGTATCCACAGCGATGTAAGAGGCGGTGGTTGTGGGTGGTTGTACTTGTTCACTTGTTTGTACGATTTGTATCAATAATAAATGTGAAGATATTGTGATTCTAATTAATTTCGTATATTCGTTTTAGAATTGTTATAAAATGAATTCACACAATATAACACTTAATTTCAATGAAATTTGTCGTCTTTGTTTGCTCAAAGAAGGCGAAATGTCATCTATATTTGCAGTTCCTCTACCAAAAAGGATAATGTCATTTGTATCTTTTGAGGTTAGTATGCACCGTGCATTATATGAACATGCATGTTTTTTTCATGTAATCATATTCATAGATTAAATCTGTCTAAAGTATGTCATTATTTATTTACATGTGTTATTTAAACCGTTCTACAGAGAATAGATTTGCAGGTTTTCATACTGTTTAACACATTATACAAACGAAGTTTGTAATCTTTCATTGAATTGACATAGCATCCAAAATGGAACAGTAATAGAATAGAATTGGCAGGAAAGTGAAAATACTTTAAGTAGATATTTCTCAAAGTGTCTACTCGTCATTCAAGATTTATATTCGAACCACTTTTACTCCAGTGAGAAGCATTCATTTGATCAAGCTATTGCTGTACCTAAAAAATTGATGACTTTTAAATTAAATACATCTATCTGCTTGTCTGTCAATGTAATTCTTATTGCTCTCGTAGCTGCATACATATATCACTGAATTAATAATCTTTTATTTTCTATTAGATTAAACTTAATGTTTTACCACTACAGATATATGAAGGAGATGGCTTTCCTGCTTTAATTTGTCAACAATGTTGTCGTGAAGTGGATAGATCTTACAAATTTAAGATGAAGTGTGAATCATCAGACGCAACATTGAAACAGTTTATGAAGAAGTCTCCAGAAGATTCGGAAGACGAAGGTGGTACTGAGGTAACAAACTATTGATATTTTTACAAGGCATAGAGCGTATGTATATGTGTGTGTAGGTGCGTAGAAAGTGGTAAGATCATGGGATCAATTCCCGATGGAATCATGGATTTTACTTGAATGATTTAATTCTTCCCTCGCTCTATGATTCTGAGGTTAAGTCAGCCTTTAACAGAAATGAGTACCAGGAAATTTTCCTTGGGGATAAAGGCGACAAGCACGTAAGTCTGACATATATAGGCCTATAGCAGTAGATTTCTAATGCCGATTTCCTGTAAAGGCTGGAGTCTTAACCTCCTGCTACCCTGTGTGCTTTCAAGGTCTGTAATATGGACAACTTTTATATGTGTGAGTGCGTGCGTGATATTGTTGTGCCCTATCATTATCCTCAAGGCATTGTGGTTATGGCACGGATGTTCAAGACAGCTGTGCTTTTTAAGTCTACTCTCATTGCGAAACTAGGGAGAATTTTTAAATTCACTTAAGATTTGCACTTGAATCAGGTTAGAACCAGTTTCGATGAATGGGAGAATTTTATTTGAAATAAAACAAGCACAGCAAAAATTATCTCAAGTAAACTGATTAAAATATTATTTACTTTTATTGTAAGCACATTACTTCATAACAGTCAAAACCCTGCACATTGTGCAGTCGTGCACAGGGCTATACAGACCTGCAACAGCATATCAGCTTTTGTTTCAGTACAGGTACTGATTTGGCTGTCTGCGAATGGGTTATGATAAATAAAGTGAGGAGTTCACAGATAACGAAGAAGGGAAATTGGGAATCATCAGCCAACAATAATTATTTTAAAATGAAAGGTTTTGATCAGCCCATGTCGAGGTAATAGTGTTGAGACAGTTTAGATCAGATTAGTAAAGTTAATCAGTACTCTCACGGCAAAACGGACTTGATATTGGCATTGTTTTAGAGTCTGTACTAACAGCCATCAAAGATTAGATGACTTACGACTTTCATTTCATAAGCTGGTAAGTGATGAGAATATTGTAAGGAATACATTAAGGCTCTTGAGGTTGTAAGGAGCGAAGAAAGCAACTATTTGCAAGGCGGAAAAATTTTCTGGAAAAATATATAATGGCAAATTTTTCATCTCACGTCACTATATTATGCTAATATACTTACATTAATAAATCTTTAAACCTGACATAAATAGAATATCGTCGCTTCGCAGCTTGTGAACTACACTTTTAATTTCTTTCAGTAACGCTTCCAACTTGTCGATACTTGCTCTCATGTTTTCTAAATGAACTATATGTGAATTTAAATTCTAAGCTTAATTTATACCATTTATTAATATTAATGTTAATTTATATTGACATACAGCAAGGAAATTATTTCAGTGTAAAAACTTCACAATGTCCTATTGCATGTAATTAATTGGGAGTATATTTTCTTTAACATTTGTGTACCAGTGGTCCCAATAAATAATAATGCTTGACGAACAATGAAAGAATAGGGTCTATTATTTAAAATAATTAGTACCTACTACGAAAATGAAATAATTATTCGTTTTTTGTTGTTTCGAAATTACTGCAATATTCTTTTTCTTCAAACACTATATAAAAATCATTTTAATAAATTATGCTTTACAAACCACTACTTTGTCAAGTATAACTGAGTAAGCCTAAAGTTTCTTGTATTACAATTGTCAAATATAGACACTGATAATAACCGTGTTTTTTTCCTTCTGCTAAGTGTATTTATAATGTCCAAATGCCTATTTAATCCAACCCTAGAAGCGCAGAATAGATTATTGTACACCCCTCCAGCTAAGAACTGGTAAGAGCAACCCTTGAATGATGCAATCCGCACAGACCGGCGATCCGCGCCCATAACTGCACATTCAGAGTCTGATTTCTGACATGCCTGGTTTATAACAAAAATGTATGCTTGTGTGTGTTACACACTAATTTTGTTAAAATAGCTCATACTGAGAGAATACTGAGGTCCTTATTTGTTGAATTAAATTAAAAACCGTTTTCTAGTTGGACGTATGAAACAATATGTGTTTAGGCCTACAAAGATAGGAGATCGACACCACATACATTTATAACAAAAATGTATGCATGTGTGTGTGTGTGTGTGTGTTACATACTAATTTTGTGTAAAATGGCTCATACTGAGGTCCTTATTTGTTGAATTAAAAGAGAAACTGTTTTACTCTTCACTTACCTTATCTTTTATCATATTATTATGATGTGCTGAAGTAAAAAGGTAAAAAGGTAAAGGTATCCCCGTAACATGCCATGAAGGCACTTGGGGGGGGGGGCATGGAGGTAGAGCCCCATGCTTTCCATGACCACGGCACTAGAATGAGGTGGTGTGGTCGGCACCACGCTCTGACCGCCTTTTACCCCCGGGAAAGACCCGGTACTCAATTTTATAGAAGGCTGAGTGAACCTTGGGGCCGTTCTGAAAGTTTGGCAACGAGAAAAAATCCTGTCACCACCTGGGATCGAACCCCGACATATGATATTTCCGTGCAGGAATTCTGCGTTATCATATGATGAAGAATGGATAGAGAAAAACTGTTACTGAAACAAAAGCTGATATGCTGTTGCAGGTCTGTATAGCCCTGTGCACAACTGCACAATGTGCAGAGTTTTGACTGTTGTGAACTAATGTGGTGTCGATCTTCTATCTTTGTATTTTGTTTCATACGTTCAACTAGAAAACAGTTTCTCTTTTAATTTAACAAATAATTACCTCAATGTACTCTCTGTATGAGCCAATTTACATAAAATTAGTATGTAATGCACAGAAGTGCATTGTTTTAAACTATAAATTATAACACTCTACAATGCCAATATAGCAGGACATACATATTACAGCTTATTGCAATCTCGAGGCTAGCCCCACCTGGCCCTGCTTCCTACTACTGCATCGTAGCAAATCGATACTCCCTCCTCCTCACCTTCCATCAAGCTTGTGAGTGCTGCTGCCTATGAGACTTTTTCGACAAGCCTCACACTGAAATGTCAACACTGGAATGACTGCCCACAGTGAATTTAATATATGGAAGGATCGAAGTGAAACCAAGTGTTACGATACATTGTTATTATGTACAATAACTCTTTTTTTTTGAGTGGGTTAAGCCTCAAAAGCCTTTTAACAGTTTCGCCACGTCAATCTTGTCAGTACTGCTTTATTTTACCCATTAGATTAAATATGTTTACTTGTCCTTTGATACCTTCATTCATTCATTCATTCATTCATTCATTCATTCATTCATTCATTCATTCATTCATTCATTCATTCATTCATTCATTCATTCATTCATTCATTCATTCATTTATTTTATTCCATAGATCTTACATGAGCAATGAAGCTTTAAGATGTGGAACAAGTCAAAATTTTACAACATTACAATTATAATTTTTACAAATTTTTATAGTTTTACAATTTAGTAATTTCCTACAATTTTTACAATTTTTTACAATATTTTGGCGAGATGTAGTGAGATGAGGTGAGGTCCGAGGATTCACCAAAATATTACCCGGCATTTGCCTTTTGGTTGAGGAAAACCTCGGAAAAACCCAACCAGGTAATCAAATCAAAGGGGGTTGATGCCAAGGACTCGCCATAAACCATCCGGCTTCAGTCCCACGGCTATGGAAAACCTCGGAAGAAACCAAAGACCAAAGGGGGATCCAACCGAAGCCCGAACGCAGCTCCGGATCAGCAGCCCAGCGAGTCTGCCGACTGAGCTACATCGATGGCTCTACTAAAAGTATACAATACATAGCCAATCAGATTATTAAATTTACAAACGCATTTAGCTGTCTGTTCAATTGTTGGTCCGTCTGGGTTTTTTCATGAAAACATTTATTAGTAATAGGATGTTCTCTTGTGACAATACTAAAATCTAGGAGCCTAAATCTTATAATAGAACTTATAATCGTAAGGCTACTGAGAACCCCCAAAAGAAAAGTTGTTTCTTCCGCTTCTTGACTCGTTAAGGTCTTTACTGCAGTCTGCGAATTGTACCAAAGTCATCTTCTCCACTGGTTTGTTGTTAAGAGTTCGCAGCTGGACACAGACACTGCTCGTGTACATTACTCTTCACTTACCTTATCTTTTATCATATTATTATGATGTGCCGAAGTACATATGATATTTCTGTGCAGGAATTCTGCGTTATCATATGATGATAAAGGATGGCTAGAACACAGAAAAACTCTCTCCGGCACAGGGATTTGAACCCGGGTTTTCAGCTCTTTGTGCTGACGCTTTATCCACTAAGCCACACCGGATTCAATTCCGATGCCAGATCGAATCCCCTCAGTTTAAGTTCTACCTCTTTTCTATCCATCCATCATATGATAATACAGAATTCCTGCACAGAAATATCATATATAAATATTTAAAGAAAATAATCTGCACTCAATGAGGTGACCATAAAGATCCAGAATAAAAGCACTACAAAATAATTTAGAAAGACAGGAATTGTTTAGTAAAAAATTCAGAGAAACGCAAACCCAACAGAATCATCAATGGCCAAAATATAAATGGTAATGTACTTCGGTACGTCATAATAATATGATATGCATAAGTAATCACTTAGTGATTCAAGACTGCATTCATCCCGTCGGATCCCAGCCACTTAGGGCCATATTCATAGACATTCTTAGTGCGGGCTTTCGGTGGATGATCAGCGAACTAACGTTTCTTGTATTCATAAACCAGTGTCAGTGATATGATATGATATGAATCCTGTTTAGCATGCTCGTAGCGCAGGCTAGCGAAATGTCTGTGAATAGCATCCTAAGTCTCTCGTAATGAATGCACCTCTGTACATAGTGCATTGGACATTGTGCAACTTTCACATATTCTGTGACACAGTACATGAGGGTAGGCCACCAAAGGGAAAACTTAGAGGTAGAGCTTAAACTGAGGGGATTCGATCCAGCTTTGGAGCTTGAATTCGGTGTGACTTAGTGGATGAAGCGTCAGCACGTCGCGCTAAATACCCGGGTTCGAGTCCCGGTGCCGGAGAGAGTTTTTTTTCTCTGTCCTATCCATCCTTCATCTTATCTCTTATCAGCTGTTTCAAACTGATCATTGCTACTTATCCTACATCAAGATGATGATGTCCACACCTGTGGAGTAACGGTCAGCGCGTCTGGCTGCAAAACCAGGTGGCCCGGGTTCGAATCCTGGTCGAGGCAAGTTACCTGGTTGAGGTTTTTTCCGGGGTTTTTCTTCAACCCAATACGAGCAAATGCTGGGTAACTTTCGGTGCTGGACCCCGGACTCATTTCACCGGCATTATCGCCTTCATTTCATTCAGACGCTAAATAACCTAGATGTTGATACAGCATCGTAAAATAACCCAATAAAATAAATAAAATCAAGATGATGATTATGAAACATATGATTGAAGGTCTTCTTTGTCCTCATTAACTAGGTCTTGGCTCTCTATCTTAGTCTTCCTTGAGGGGAGAGGCATGGGTGGTGGACTGCCCTCACATGTAGGCTACTTAGGTGGGCCCATTTTACTACCTGGAATGGAATGGTGTGCATGCTCTAAGGCCCCCCCCCACACTACAGATTTCCCTACAGGCTGTCATTGGACTCTCCTACAGCCTGCAGAATCATTTAACCTTTCCACGTAGGCATTATTATGGTTCCTCAACTCCTGATCTCACAAGCTACCACGAGTCCCAGGGTAGAAGGGGAGAGCCCATGGTACATACAAGCTCCTGACTATTTTAGCTTCTGAGAAAAAAATACATAATGTGAATTTTTAATGTGTTACATTGTGAATCTACACTATCTACCATAAAGTAATTGGGCACTGTTTTTGCCCCTTCAGAACCTCGTGGTACCGCCTCTTGTTGCTATAACAGCAGCCACCCTGTCAGGCATGGTCTCCACTAGTTTGTGTAGGATATCAACTGGAATGCATCGCCATTCCTCTTGCAACATGGCACTCAGTTGGACAATGGAACTTGCCCCATGTTTCGGCGGCTACTATGCAGTGGTATGCAGGCAATAATGTTCACCGGTTGGACTGGCCTACACAAAGTCCTGATCTCAATCCCATTGAGCATCTTTGGCACGAATTAAACCGGCGATTGAGGTCTCGGGAGATGCGGCCAACTTGCATTGTCCAACTGAGTGCCATGTTGCAAGAGGAATGGCGACGCATTCCAGTGGATATTCTACACAAACTAGTGGAGAGCATGCCTAACAGGGTGGCTGCTGTTATAGCAAGGAAAACTGAGAGGTAGAACTTAAATTGAGGGGATTCGATCCAGCTTTGGAGCTTGAATCTGATGTGGCTTAGTGGATAAAGCATCAACACGTAGCGCTAAATACCCAGATTCGTGTCCCGGTGCTGGAGAGAGTTTTTTTTCTCTGTTCTATCCATCCTTAATCTTATATCTTATCAGCTGTTTCAAACTGATCATTGCTACTTATCCTACATCGAGATGATGAGTCCACACCTGTGGAGTAATGGTTAGCGCGTCTAGCCGCGAAACTAGGTGGCCCGGGTTCGATTCCCGGTCGGGGCAAGTTACCTGGTTGAGGTTTTTTTCCGGGGTTTTCCCTCAACCCAATATGAGCAAATGCTGGGTAACTTTCGGTGTTGGACCCCGGACTCATTTCACCGGCATTATCACCTTCATCTCATTCAGACGCTAAATAACCTAAGCTGTTGATAAAGCGTCGTAAAATAACCTACTAAAATAAAAATAAAAATCGAGATGATGATCATGAAACACATGATTGAAGGTCTTCTTTGTCTAAAGGTTCTAAAGGGGCAAAAACAGTGCCCAATTACTTTTTGGCGGATAGTGTATTTCATATCATAGAGGAATCATTTATATATTCTTAATTGCATTAAATTTGTTTCAAACAGAACACGGGAATAAAAGAAGAAAGTGCAGATGAAGACAGTCGTGATATGGTGCTGAAAGAGGAAAGTGGTGATGAGGAAAGTGTTGAAAATACAGGAACTTCTGGTAAATTGGCCAACTTTGGAAGTATTCTTCCTCGTGTAGAACAAGCTGGAACATCACAATCGGAGAAAATAGTTATACTCTGCAATGTAGACGCTTTCGAAAATGGGCTTTCTGCATTGCGACCATCATTTGCAAATGACACCTCTCGGAAAGAGGATAAGAAAAAGAGAAGAGGAGGATCGATACAAAAAGCAAGTAGAAAAACTCGTTTAAGAAGAGTAGTGAAGCCTAAAAAGACTTTCCCTACTCCTGCTCCTCAGATACAACCGCCACCACTGTTCCCGTCAGTGTTAAAGAAAGAAGTGGATGATGTAGATGATGAAGACGATATTCTTGGTGAAGATAAACCTCCTTTTATTTGTAAAATATGTTCAAAATCATTCTCAAAACGTGATAATTTGAAGAAACATGAAATTATTCATAAAGGGGAGAAACCTTATTTGTGTGAGGAATGTGGGAAGTCATTTGCTCGGAAACAAGATCTAAATGTGCATCGACGCTACCATTCTGGAGTTCGGCCTTACGCGTGTAGCCTCTGTGACAAGACATTCCACAGCTATTCTGGACTAAAGAGCCACGAGAACAGGCATAACGGTATAAAACCATTTCTTTGTAATGCTTGTGGGAAAACTTTTGTTCAGAAAAGCCAGCTTACAAATCATGAGAGAGTACATACACAGGTAAGTCCATATTGTATCATACTTCTTTGACAGTATTGTTTTCTATCTCCTCAATGGTAGAGACATTGATATTGACTCATGTGTTACCTTCCACAAGTAACATAGAACTAATGAAACTGTAGATCACTTTGGCAACTCACGAGCAAACATTCTGATGGGGACAGATGAAAAAGTTATTTTTTTTCTTCCACCACGTAAAAATGTTGAAAAAAATGCTTCTACAAATTTTGGCAACTCGAACGCAATTGCAAGGGACGTAAAAAAAATAAGTTTCTCTGAAAGAAAGAAAACAGTTTCATTGGTAAAAAAGGTAAAGGTATCCCTGTAACGTGCCATGAAGGCACTTGGGGGGCATGGAGGTAGAGCCCCATGCTTTCCATTACTTTGGCACTAGAATGAGGTGGTGTGGTCGGCACCACGCTCTGACCGCCTTTTACCCCAGGAAAGACCCGGTACTCAATTTTATAGGAGGCTGAGTGAACCTTGGAGCTGTTCTGAAAGTTTGGCAACAAGGAAAAATCCTGTCACCACCTGGGATCAAACCCCGGACCTTCCAGTCCGTAGCCAGCTGCTCTACCAACTGAGCTACCAGGCCACCACAGTTTCATTGAAAAAAATTTATTGGAACAGATAAAAGAATTGTTGCGCTATTTTTCAACATATTTCCCATTGGAACTGAGATATTTGTCATACCATGGAATCAACAGAGAGGTGCAGACGGCTGTTACACACTGGTTCTGATCCCAGGCGGAAGACTTCTATGACACAGGGATATGAAAGTTGATCACACAGTATGACAGATGTCTCAATTTCGGTGGGAAATATGTTGAAAAATATCTCAACAGTTGCTGTATCTGTTCCAATAAATCTTTCCATGAAATTTTGTTTTCTTTCTGTAAACGGCTCCAGGGAAACTTATTTTTTTACAGCCCTCGTAATTGCGTTCAAGTGGCCAAAATTTGTATAAGCGCTTGTTTTGATATTATTAACATGGTGGAAGAAAAAAAAATAACATTTTTATCTGCTCCCATGAGAATGTTTGTTTGTCAGATGTTGCTTACAGCACACCATATTACGGTATGTAGGTGGATTATATTAAATCGAGGATTACAACTACAGAGTGTTAAAAAAGTCATGCAGCCAATGGGGAAAGTATTTCACAGTGAGTGCTAAAAGTGGCTGCCGTTCTATGTTTAACACAAGTAGATATGGTAATCATGTTCTTGAGCACCCTTTGTTATGTTTGCCATGGTATGGCATCGCGTGAACACAATTCTGAATGTTTGCTTGTAATTCCAGAATACTGTGTGATTATTAATATGGATTCTGAAGGCAATGTGCTGACGACAGGCTTGTTTTACACTTACTGGAGAGAAAGTTGAATAATTACAAAATTGATGTCCTTATAAACGAAATTTTGAAACTTTCTGCCTACCATAGGCTGACCAGATTTTTTATGGTCCAATAAGGGACATCGGAAATTTAAAGAAAAACCACAAACACTTATCTAGTCACTATCCGTTGAAATGTTGCAGAAATTACATGTAACAATAGATACAGTTATAGATCTTTGCACACTAAATTTGTAGAATATCTTAACTTTCTGGAATTAAGTGAATAAACACACATAACTTCTATACATAATTAAGGGCAGTAAGAATTCAATGTCAGTACTGACGCATGTATCGAAGCCTCTTTCACATAATATTGTACACACAGAATTCTCACACATACATTTTACAAGTACTGGTCTGAAGAATATATCTTTTTAAGGATCTGTTCATTCCCATACAGCTTCACACTAAATTCTTCACATGAGAAATGAAAGTTCGTTTTCACTTGTAACAAAGCTGTTTCAATTTTCTTTTTTGACTTTTCATCAGTCCAGATTGAGTTCATTGTGGAGAAAAGCCTTTCAACTGACGAATTACTGACTGAAAGACACATGATTAATGACACTATTTTGAGAAGATTTTGAAATGGAATAGAATGGAAGACAAAGGTGGTATATCCTATGTTCTTCTCAAAGAGTGCAGAATATCTTATACTGTGCTTGCTGGTTTTTCTGTCTCATACTGAGAACCGTTCAGAAATGTGCATGAATCACAGCAGTTTTCATCACGATACTTAAATATTCATGAGTAAAATGTCATTGAAACAAAATGAAAATTTCTGGGGACAAAATTAATTTCCGGGGACAAAAAAGAGACATTTGCTCCCCGGGGACAGCAACTCAAAACTGGGGACTGCCCCCGGAAATTGGGGACGTCTGGTCAGGCTTCCCTACCACCAAGATCTTAATGCTTTGGAATTCATAAGAGTTGTTAAAAATCTTTCGACCAGTAGCTTAATTACATTGAAAGTTTTATTGAAAAGAAAACTTCTCACAAATCTGTTGGTACAAGAGCGACAGTGTTCTGTGACCTCATTAAGAAGTAGAAGAATTTTTCTGGAAGCCCAATGCTTCGTTGGAGGACACAAAGGATGTACAGTTAATACTGCAGAGAACAATTCTGAGTCTGACTGTTAATGTAGCATAACATGTCTTGTTGTCACAACTTCCACTCTGTTTCCTTCTCAAAATATATTAATAAAACTAACAGTCAACATAGACAAAAGGTTTATTCTAAATTTAAGTTATAATACTCGTATCTTATGACTTTCCAGTATTCTTTTTTTTATCGTGTACAATTTAAATGTTTACTGGGTGTTCATTTCAAAGTGTGTCATGAAGTCACTGTTGTTGAGTCAGCGATTTGAAGCGAGTTTCAGCTTTTGTGTCAGAGAAGTTGCCTATTATTCAAGGCGTTCAATCTGAACTTGAGAACGTGTACGGTATAACTTGAACATCGTAGCAACAGATGGCGGTTTGTACGGTCTGTGTGCTACAATAACCTCTTTCGAACTGTATTTTGCGTGGGCAAATAGTATGCAAGATATTTGTTATCATCGGTAACGGCAACATTCCACAACACAAATCAAATGCTCCGTGTCCATGTTGACTGTCGAAGTTAATGTCATCAAATACGTAAGTAATCGTCTTAACCTCTCCACATATCCCGACAGTAAGAAAAAACTCACCTCAGTACGTGTTTCCAAACAGTTCACATTCCTGCCACTACTGGCATTACTGTACGTATCGGTAAGTACCCTTCAGAATGAACGCCGTACTTGCTAGGCAACTTCTCTGGCACATAGGTAATATGCCTTTGCGGAAGTGTAGGAAGATTGAATTCTCTAGGCTCATCAGCTAGCCACATGACGGCATACAGCGAGCCATGACACACTTTGAACTGAACACGCAGTAGTATTTGATTGAAAATTCTAGGTAGAAATACGATATTTAGAGTAATAACAATATTAAAAGGTAAGTACTACGGTAGTTGTAATTTTAGTATTATGTAGTCTATTTAATTTTTTTGTTTACAATAGGAGAAGCCCTACTCCTGTACACTATGTGAGAAGACTTTTACAACGCTCACAAACTTGAAGACTCATCAGAAACGGCACACAGGGATTAATGACTTTGCGTGCAGTACGTGTGGCAAGTCTTTCTTTACAAAATCAGGTCTAGAAAGGCATGAACTGCTCCACACTGGACATAAGGCTTTCCCGTGTGAATTGTGTGAACTTTCATTCTTCACAAAATCGGAGATCACAAGACATATGCGTTATCATAAGGGCGAAAAAAGATTTACGTGTACACAGTGTAACAAATCATTTATAGAAAATCAACATCTTATTATTCACGAACGAATACATACGGGTGAACGTCCATACTTGTGTCAGTTATGCAAGAAATCTTTTTACACAAAATCCAAACTCAATCGACATATGCGTACACATGCCAATAGGTCCTAGTTTTCAGCTACCTTGTATTTGCTTTCATCTGGGAAAATACAAACAAATGATGTGAAAGAAGTTATTCTGGGAGTACAGTCGATGAGAATTGGGATGAGAGAAACTTAAAAATGTCACACAGAAAATAATTTGTTCCTTGATCAGTTCAGTTTATGTCATAAAGAAACAGTTATTTATGTAATATGATTATAGACAGCTGAGAATAAATTCCTGAAAAGTCTTGAAGAACGCAAATTAAAGTATTTTATCGCATAATCGTCGCATGTTTTATTACTTTTTTTTTTTTGCGTGAAAATATTTGGTGCGACCATTATGTGAAGAATAAATTATTAAAATGGTAACGACTGGTCGCATTAACTTAAAGTGATCAGCTAACATATGGGTATAATGGGGGCATGTGTGAGCAAGCAGGGCCAATAGCAGAAGAGGAGGGAAGGGGGAAAAAAGGGGAACCGGTATTAGTGTGTGGCACTGGAACCTTAACATAAGTAGTACCTTAAAAAATACAAATTACTGTGATGTTATTGAATAAAAAAAAAACACTTTTTTATTAACTAAAAACATTCACAGTATTATTGTAATCTACTGAAGTACATGTGATATTTCAGTGCAGAAATTCTACGTTACTATATGATGAAGGATTGGTGGAGCAGAAAAAATTCTCTCTGGCACCAGGACTGGAACCCGGATTTTCAGCTCTACATGCTGACGTTTTATCCACTAAGCCACACCGGATTCCAGTTCCGATGCCGGGTTGAATCCTCTCAGTTTAAGTTCCACCTCTTAGTTTCCCTTTAGTGGCCAACCCTCATGCACTGTGTCACAGATGTGTGACAGTGGCACAATGTCCAACACACTATGTGCAGAGGTGCACTCATTACGAGTGACTAATTGGCCGGGATCCGATGGAATGAGCGCCGTTTTAAATCACTAAGTGATTATTTTACGCATATCATATTATTGTAATATACCGAAGTACACATAATGTTTCCGTGCAGAAATTCTGCATTACCATATGATAAAGGATGGGTGGAGTGGAGAAAAATTCTCTCCAGCACTGGGACTCGAACCCGGGTTTTCAGCTCTATGTGCTGACGCTTTATCCACTAAACCACACCGAATTCCACTGTCACACATCTGTGTCACAGTGCTTGAGGGTTGGCCACTAAAGGGAAACTAAGAGGTGGAATTTAAACTGAGAGAATTCAATCCGGCATCGGAACTGGAATTTTTCTCCACTCCACCCATTCTTCATTTACAGTATTGTTGAGTCATATGTATTGGCACATCTGATAAACTGAAGTCTATATCATGTGTCTACTGAACCAGTCTGTGAAAACATGATTGGTCTAGGCCTAAAAAAAATATCCAAATACTCGTAAACAACCACTCACAACCAACAATTGTACTCAACTGAAGGCATTTATGGTCATTGGCTTGGTGCTAACATCTCACACCTCCACTCCATTCACTTTCATCATCTTCCACTGCTGTTTCTTGCACATTCGACACTGAGCGTAAAGATACTTTGTGTTGCAGTGGCGGCACGTTATTTTTAAACAATTCTTGATCCTGATAAACAGAAATATTCATGCGACGATTATGCGGTGAAATTTTGAAGTCCTGATCAGTTTGTGTATAAATAAGGGTGCGGCCATTATGCGATGGCGACGATTATGAGATGAAATGCGGATAATTAATAAATATAATAAAAGTAAATACTTTAAATGTCCAGAGTACAGTTAACATAACTATTTTCTTTTACACTGGATTGTAATCTCATAATGACTCTGAATATTTAAAGTATTTATTTTTATTATATTTATTAATTATACCGTATTTCATTTCGGTAGATTTTTGTTTTTTTTTTTTTTCTGAGGAGGCCCAAAGGCTAGCACCACAGCTAAGAGTTATTGTCCTGATCTCATTATGAGATGATTGTTGAAGTCCTTAGGACCGCAATCCTATGACTACGTGATTCACTGCTTGATGCCATCTTATCGATTCAGCAATGGCATCCAGGTCTGATGTAGTCTTCTTCTTGATATTCTGCAGCCTCCTCAAATCGATGGTACCTGTTCGCAAATCGCGTACTATATCCTGCTGCAATGAGCAAATGCTGGGTAACTTTCGATGCTGGACCCCGGACTCATTTCACCAGCGTTATCATCTTCATATCATTCAGACGCTAAATAACCTAGATGTTGATACAGCGTCGTAAAATAACCCAATAAAAAAATATATATCCTGCTGCATCCTATATTGACCTGAAGATCGCAGCATGGTAGATCTTGCAATTCACTGTGCTACCATCTGTCCGAGGCAGCTACATAGCTCTGATAGCTCCCTGGTCTGCGATAGTCCGCTGTGAAAGCCTCACTGTCTCCCTGGAATCTATGCAGCTTCCCCTAACAGGTGATATCTATAGGTGAATAATATCACGTCTGCTGCATCTCCTGGTCGACCTGAAACTATTGAAGATGATAGATGAAGTTGAAATTATGAAGACGAACTGAGCCCGACAGCCAATGCCCAAAGTTACCCAGCAATTTTACTTCAAATGGTTGAAGGGGAAAAACTTCGGAAAAACCCCAACCAGATAACTTGTCCCAACTGGGATTTGAATCTCGGTCTGCTCGTTTTATGGCCAAACATACTATCTGTTATTCCACAGACGTGGACCAGTAGATATTAACTAGCAAATTTGATGTTAAATGAAACGTAGATAGACTGGAAAACATGAGACTAATCAGAAGTTTAAGACATAATAGTTTTCAAACCTACTAGTGGCTTGTGCAGCAAATGCTGCAAACTAAGTTCATTAGACGTTCAAGTAAACATTTTTCAGATTTATTTTCAATGAAGAATACCAGACATTCTGAAAGTTATTTGCTTCCATAACAATGAAAGATACTCTCTCTCAAGCCAATACTGAAGAGAACCACACATATAAATATCTATACCACACCGCCATTAAATATATGAAAAAGACCCAACCCCATTTGATTAATAACTATAAAAATATTTGATTTTTAATAATATTATTATCTTATGTAAGTTTTATAGTTTTCAGTAACATATACTATATAGCCACTACTCAGTAAAATATAGAAATCAAAATCTAATTTAAGTTATTCTCTACATCTACTTATATAACCCCAAAACGTTTCACTTTCATATCATCAATATAGCATTAATATGTATAATTAATGAAAAATAGTCACATCATGGCATTAACCACAATAATATTTCATTTTTAATGGTAATAATATCATCAAACCACCTCAAGTTTTGTAGTTTTTAATATCCAATACACAGCTGTATCCAGAAAATTACACACCACAGAATCGAACATGTAAATTATTTTTAGTAAGTTAAGGTTTTAATAAAAATTTTAATCTGAGCTCTAAATATGTCAGCATTCTTACAGATCATGGCCTTCATGTAATATTGTTTACTGTAGTGTATGTTTTGTTTTATTCTGAAATGCAATTAGCTAGTTCTCAAAACTGACGACAGATGGATTTTGGAAAATATGAAAATTATGTTGAAAAATTCACATTTCACTGAAAACTACTATTTTTCTGAAAAACTTTGAGTTCCAAGCTTCAAAATGAGGGGTTATTTATTAAAATCTGTTAAGCCGTTTTCCCGTAATTCCCATTACCAGTTCAAATTATATATATATATATATATATATATATATATATATGATGTGCAACAAGAAGAAGGCTCCAAGTTCTTGTTTACCCATTGTAAATGTAATACACATGCATGTATAAGCACATGCGTGCTCTCCTCCCCACATATACACACAGATATTAAGACAGATCGACAGAATAAGAAATGAAGCTGTTTTGGAAAGAGTGAGTGAAGAAAGAATAATGCAGAAACTGGTCAGGAAGAGAAAAATTGGCTGGGTCACTAATTGAGAAGAAACTACATACTGAAAGATGCACTGAAAGGAATGGTGAACAGGATAGAAGTTGGGGAAGAAGAAGATATCAGATGATAGACGACATTAAGGTACATAAATCATATGCGAAACTAAGAGAAAGGCAGAAAATAGGAAAGATTGGAGAATGCTGGGTTTGCAGTGAAAGACCTACCCTTGAGCAGAAAACTATGAAAGAATGAAGTATTAAGCATACTATCTCATATAGTTCATATATAGCCTATAGGACCTCTCCAATCTGATAGATTTGTATGGGAATGTTTTGCCTAAAAAATCTTCGGGTGATGGTGCAAAATTATGGTAATCAGCATCTTATTTAAGGGGAGAGGATGGTATTTTTTGGTGAAAAATGAGTAAATTAAAAAAAAAAATTCTTTACAATACTCTGTGATATGTGTGGAATGCATAGCATAATATTTTGTGGGTATTTTTGCCCTTATCAGATGTTGAGACTCCATTATTAAACTTCCTGCACTATGGATTTTTAAATCACTCGCCCCCTTTAATCGGTTTACGGTAACTTCATTTTTTTGCTACATTGCCAGACAAAAATGGATATAATTTCTGAACTATTAAAGATGCATGCATGAAATTTAGAACACACTTTCTTTAGACTATTAGGAAACTTTCCTCTGTAACAGAATTTTGTTAATTGGTTTCGTTTTAAAACTACGTCCGTTTGTTTGCAAGAAAGGAATTCAGAAAAGTGTTATTAAATTTTAATTGTTTATTTTACAAACGTAGGAATTAATCTCAAATGTCTGTTACAGACAGTTTTTAGAGCATGCTTTTGCAAGTACATTGCAAAAACTGGACGAATCTACCTTTAAAAATAGTTTAGATATATCGGTTTTAGTAAAATCGTGCATTGGGTATATTTTTTTCAAATCTGGCCACCAAATAATTTTTTCAAAATATTTATTTTTGGTTGAGTTGCTACAGCTATGAGCTCTCTACATACAAAAAAAAATTAATATTTTACACTAAATAGGAAAAAAGTTTTAAAAAATACCATCCTCTCCCCTTAAACCACAAATATTGACTGTTCGTGCAATAGCATATTGTCCAGTTTTCGGATGAGAAATAGTTGTTTGCAATATTCTGAGATATGTTGCGTCTGTTACTCAAAGAAATATGACAAATCCCATTATTTATCAACTGTACTTTCATTATGAACTTCTTTCATATATGTATGTACATATTGTATTTAAGACTGAAACACTGTTTCCAATGACAGAACAGAATTAAAATTACCATGGCTTTCTGCAGTATATTTTATAAAACCTATGGAATTTGTCATTGACCAATGACTTTAGCATTACCACTGCCTTGGTTTATTATGAAAATATAGTGAGAATATTTAACTGTAAATATTTCTGAAGGTAAAGATTGAATTTATTGTAAGTGATAGAGATGTAAGAAATTTATATGTTGGATACTTGTAATACTGTGTTATTGTAATTCCTATATTAAATACAATAATGAAATTATTATACTTAATCTGAAACGTTATCTTCAGAATTCCTGGGAAGTTATTTTAATTATATTTTTTATGTTTCAGTGGATTTCATAACAAAGACATTTTTATTTTCTTGTCATAATTACTTTTATAAACCTTTCTTCTTAATACTTTCTCGCAATTGAGAAAAATCTCTCTTTTTCTGCTTCACCATTACCAATCCAACTCTCAACTTTACCTCCACCATATCTATATATATACTCGTATATATAAAGTGATCGGCCTGGGTAGCGTAGGCGGTATGCGCTGGCCTTCTGTGTTCGAGGTTGCAGGTTCGATCCCTGCCCAGGTCGATGGCATTTAAGTGTGTTTAAATGTAATAGGCTCACAGTAGATTTACTGACATGTAAAAGAACTCCTGTGGGACAAAATTCCAGCACACTGGCGATGCTGATTTATAACCTCTGCAGTTGCGAGCGACGTTAAATAAACCATAATTTTTTATAAGGTGATAAAGTGACCATATTCCTCAGAGTCAAAGCTGGCACCGAATGCGTAACTATCGCAAGAAACCCCCCACTCTCGGTAATTTTGCCGATCAGATACAAATATTATTCTACAGTCTACACGAAGTCATAACAGCTTCTTCTATGGTTCTGCACGTGAAGGAACATGAACTTATGAACCATGAAAACTTGAATAATCTTATGACTGCATGATTCAACAGTGTCATATATTATTAAATGCAAGAATGGCATATCTAACATGCTAACGCCTACACTCATAAGTCATAATCAGAGACCGGAACTTTGGCAGAATGCCTTTTTAAATGTGTTAAATCTATCTTCATTTTGAAAGTAAATCTGTACGAATTATACCTTTGTGATTGAAACGTCACAGTTTTATGTTGTCCTTTTCTGCCTTTTTTAAATATAAATGCCTAATTTACAAAATAAATACTTTTTTGCCTTTATTTGATTAGTTATCTATTATTTATTAATTTATTATTAAAATTGCCTACAGGTATATTTTAATTTATTTCTATAACCGCTACAATGAAAGTGACTTCACCGAATGTATGTTATTGTCTTTTAGTCAGTTCATATCCTCTTTGCAACAATGAGTGCTGCCGTGCAAAAATGTATAACAGTAAGCGTTTTAATTATCGCTTGTGTTTATTTGACAAGGCAACAATGAGTGCGGGTCTAACGCTATTTTTAACAGTTATTTTCCTTTCAGTTTTCATTGCGACGTTGTTGTAGCTAGCTAAACATTTCATATCGCAACATATCAGTACAACCAAACACAAAAATGCACTTTCCAAGGCTACTGGGAAGAAGATTTCTTTGCTTCCAACAGTAATTGCAACATCGAGTCGAAAATCTCAATTTGCCGAAATCCCTTTGTGGAAAGTGCAAGGTTGTGGATCTAGTAGGCCTATAAGGTTTTTGTAATTGCCTTTTATTGCTATTTTAGCTATTTATAATGCCTTTTTGCCTGCATATTTTAGCTATTTATGATGCCTTTTTGCCTGCCTATTTTAATGATTCATAATGCCTGAACTTCCGGTCTCTGGTCATAACTTTTAACTATTCTCCGCGGTAAATCTCCTGATGTGACCTTCAGTGGCTTCACAGCTTCCGCAAATCACAGAAGTGCAGATTTGCCTAATGAAAGAATATCGCTGTGTAATGGAACGTTGGTGGTCGACATAGGCGGAGTTATGGGGGGGCACTGCCCTCCCCCCAAACTTGTCTGAACTTTTTTTCTTTTATTAACGTTAGAAAATATTGAATTTGCCTTTGTTTATGATTAAGTAAACCAGCTATAACGGCTGGGGGATCATTGTGCTAACCATAAGATACCTCCATTCTGGTTGGATGATCGTCCACCTTTGCTTCGGCATGTGGGCGTGAGGCCAGCAGCCGGCTGGTCGGTCGTGGTCCTGCAAAGGGCTGTAGCGCCATGGATTTTTTAATGCATAGGCGGAGTTAGGGGGGGCACTCCCCCCACCCCAAACTTGTCTGAACTTTTTTTCTTCTATTAATGTTAGAAAGTATTGAATTCAAAATATTTTTCTTGCTTTTGTTTATGATTAAGTTTCTGTGCTTAAATAGAGAATTCAGATCATGTGTATGAACTATAATATATATTTTAAATTTCTGAATGTATAAAAATTTCTATACCTCATTTGAGGAATGGAAGCACTATAATGTTTCTTTTGTAACAACCTGTATTCATGTGTTAAAAGTCTGCAGGTGTTCACACCACCACTTGGAGAAATATGAATAACATACTGCACAAAAATGCAGAAAAAAGAAAAGTGATCCCGGTATAATGTGTAAACTTGAAGACGAGGTTAAATAAAATAATTCTGTGGTGTTCAGGTAAAGGGGGATATATAATTTTTTTGTGCAGATGGAATTTTGTTGCCCAGATGAACACTCTAGTTAAATTATACAAGTGAGTGTGCAAAATCAAAAGAATACTAGCAGTTGATGTTTTATTTGTGTAGAAAATTATTTGCAATAAGAGCTCCAAGTTTAATTTTAATTTGTCTCTAAACTCATTTTTATGGCTTATCTCGCTTTGCCCAAACAACACAAAATTAGAGTTTGTCATTTCTTATGATATCTTCAGGAAAGCTTAATATAAAAAAGCTTCTGTTAACAGTGATACGTAGTTTTATTGATGTATGCACGTGTTTCTATACGAGAGAGAAAAAGAGGGAGATTGTTTTAAATTATGCCGTATTATAATTTGTAGTAGATCTAACAGTTCAAGCTCTATAATGATCATGTTCTGATTTACTGTACTGTACTACTGTCAAGCTACAACGAGGGGAGGATGTAAATGATGACACCATAACTGCGTTATATGGGAATTTTATAGTTTTGCTTCCCCCCCCCCCCCCCCCAAGGAGACTATTCTCTCTCCGCTTATGGTGATCGAGCATTATTTAATTCTGAAATTCAGTAGCTTGTCAGATATAAAGAGAATGCATTTATAAGTAGTACGTTCGAAAAAAAAAACATAATTTTAGGTCAAACCGTTTCCTCTGTACAATAATTACAAGGATATGGATAATAGCGCAGTTCGATCTTAACGCATTCCGGAAGAATAGCGCTATTGTTTAGAACGCCTTCATCACTCAAGACATGTAGATACAAGAAAACAGAAAACAAACACACACAGTCAAGCTGACTCACTTTTATCATTCTTCCTCTGTATTTATATTTGCACAAAAACAGGTCATTTCTCGTTCATGTGAAAGAATATTTCTGTTACATCTTGTTCAGGAAGCAAGTGATAGTGATAAAAGAAAGTCATAAGGTTGTGTTTTACGCAGATCACGCAAATTGATATTTAGTATTTACGAGTTATTTTATTTTATTTTTTTTTTATATTCCAGCGGTCTTCCTCTTTTAATAGACAAAAGGCTGAGTCCTTCGACGATGCGAAAACGGTCGTTTAACTCGCCGTAACTCGGAAACCAGTAAAGATTTTGAGTACCGGTAGCAATAACTTTTAAAAGTAATTTCCATTCTTTTTCAACATATCTCTCACTTTGATCCCCCCCCCCCCATCTAACGTGAAACCAAAAAAGACCGCTTACCAACTTTTGAAGGCGTAAATGTCTATTTTCCGGAATATGTATGATAAGACTTTCTTGTGTTAAATTCTAACGTACCTTGTTTACATGTTTCGACCTTTTATGGGTCATCCTCAGAACTGGTCGTTGTTGGTCTTGGCGCCTCTTGTTTTGTTCCCTGTGAGGGTGTGTTCGTGTGGTATAATGTAGAGTCAAAGAGTGTGTGTGTTCTGAAATTGAGTTGTGTGTTGAGAATTTCGTTTGGGTGTGTTTTCGTGTGTCTGTATATTTCACATTGTTCTAATGTGTTTAGTTTCTGGCTTTTTGGTTGGATGTGTAGTATTTCCATGTCTTTGTTGATACGTATTCCGAAGTGATACAGTGTTAAAAGTTGTGTAATCAAAATGTCTATTTTTCTCTCTGTTTCCAAAAAATATTTTGATTTCGAATTTTTTCTATGCTTTTCTCAGACATCACCTATCACTCATAAAAGTTACAACGCGATTGATTGACTATCTTAGGAGGTACAACGTGATAAATATTTAACGCAGCGGGAAACTGATTTCTCCCTCCCTCTGGCTTCGGTATTGCCGTCTTTCTCACGCGAGACGTCACTCGCACAAGCCGCAGCGATCTCCGATTGGTTCACATATGCAGGAGATTTGCCGCGGAGAATAGCGTTCATAGTTAAACATTATTAGATTTACAATCACAAATCATTGGTCATTTCATTTGACTTGGGAAAACCGGAACATACCAGCGTCCCAGCCGAACGTGGAGGATACAAAGGGACATGACTCTGAAAACCGGAACTGTTCTGCCCAAATCGGACGTCTGGTCACCTTAACATATACTCTTCACTCTTCTTCCCAACAGAGCATCATCATCATCATCATCATCATCATCATCATCATCATCATCATCATCATCATCATAGCTAACCGGCGTAGCTCTGTCGGCTAAGGCATTTGCCTGCCGATCCGGAGTTGCGCTCGGGCACGGGTTCGATTCCCGCTTGGACTGATTACCTGATTGGGTTTTTTCAGAGGTTTTCCCCAATAGTAAGGCAAATGTCAGGTAATCTATTGTGAATTCTCGGCCTCATCTCGCCAAATATCATCTCACTATCCCAATTCCATCGACGCTAAATAACCTCGTAGTTGATACTTCCTTACTTACAAATGGCTTTTAAGGAACCCGAAGGTTCATTGCCGCCCTCACATAAGCCCGCCATCGGTCCCTATCCTGAGCAAGATTAATCCAGTCTCTATCATCATATCCCACCTCCCTTAAATCCATTTTAATATTATCCTCCCATCTACGTCTTGGCCTCCCCAAAGGTCTTTTTCCCTCCGGTCTCCCAACTAACACTCTATATGCATTTCTGGATTCGCCCATACGTGCTACATGTCCTGCCCATCTCAAACGTCTGGATTTAATGTTCCTAATTATGTCAGGTGAAGAATACAATGCGTGCAGTTCTGTGTTGTGTAACTTTCTCCATTCTCCAAATATTTTCCTAAGCACCTTATTCTCAAACACCCTTAACCTATGTTCCTCTCTCAAAGTGAGAGTCCAAGTTTCACAACCGTACAGAACAACCGGTAATATAACTGTTTTATAAATTCTAACTTTCAGATTTTTTGACAGCAGACTAGATGATAAAAGCTTCTCAACCGAATAATAACAGGCATTTCCCATATTTATTCTGCGTTTAATTTCCTCCCGAGTGTCATTTATATTAAATTTGTTACTGTTGCTCCAAGATATTTTTATATTTCCATTTCGTACAATATTCTGGTCACGAGACATAATCATATACTTTGTCTTTTCGGGATTTACTTCCAAACCGATCGCTTTACTTGCTTCAAGTAAACTTTCCGTGTTTTCCCTAATCGTAGTTGATACAGCGTCGTTAAATAACCAAGTTAAAAAAACATCCGCTTTCGAACTATATACGTCTTTCGCAGTTTCCACTTCAACTTGGTGTATCGGTTACAACGATATTTCTGCGTTACATATTTTCCTCATATCCAACTCCGAAATGTCACCTCTGAGGAACGATGGGAGGGGCGTAATTCGACGTCAGAAAGTGGATCAGTTTATAAATTGATAACTGTTCCTAGTATTCGATACTGTTAGTATACGAACTATGATACGTGTTGAGGGATAAACTGCTATTCGAAGCTAAAGGCCTCTCTATAATGCACAGATTTTTGCTGAGTGTTTGTTTCTATTGTTCCTTTGCTATATCGAGCGTTATGCGTCTTCATTTGTTTTGAAATAATGTGCATACAAATGAATACACTGTCATTCGAAACTCATCACGGTCTATTGAAATTGTATAACTTCACGTGGGACGTATTCATTGCGCTAGAACCCCGTGTTACTTCAATACGCCCGTTTGCGTTTCAAATGTCACAAGAGCTGGCAAAAGCTTTGCAGTACTCCTGCGTGTTTGCATTCTGTGGTGAATGTACCGTCTAGCAAAAGTCTAGAAGATTATGCAAATTTATATAAAGTTTTTTTTTATAATAGAGTCTGGGTGGGGAAAAAAATAACGCGCAAAAAGTGGGGAAAAAAATAACAGCTGTATTGTGATCAGTGAACTGTTAGTTCTTGGCTGTTTCATTGATTATCTGATTGTAGAGGGGTCTATACATTTATAATTTGATTTGTTTCATCAGTATACGTTTTCAAAATAAGATTATACATTAAAAAAAAACATTGTTATTTCCCCCCCCCCCCCCCCACATATTGAGAAACAAAGAGTGTTTTAAGGGTTGCTAGCAAGAGTGAAACATTATTTGTGTTTAAATTTATGACCCATGAAACTATTATTGTCATAAACAGGGGTCCACACCTGTGGAGTAACGGTTAGCGCGTCTGGCCCCGAAACCAGATGACCCGGGTTCGATTCCCGGTCGGGTCAAGTTACCTGGTTGAGGTTTTTCCGGGGTTTTCCCTCAACCCAATATGAGCAAATGCTGGGTAACTTTCGGTGCTGGACCCCGGACTCATTTCACCGGCATTATCACCTTTATCTCATTCAGACGCTAAATAACCTGAGATGTTGATAAAGCGTCGTAAAATAACCTACTAAAATAAAATAGATAAACAGGAAAAGCATATCTTTTCGTTTCCCCACATATTGAGAAACAGAGAAAGAGTGTTTTATTTTCTTATATACGCCCACAGTCCATATTTAAGCTCATTCTTCTTGTTCATATTTTCCAACCACAACAGTATTTCAGCTTTAGGCCTATATCAAAATATGGGGTTTGTTATTTTCTTCCCACCCAGACCCTGTAAGTAATATTGATACTAAAAACGTCAATTACTAGCTTTTATCAGCTGACAGCGTGGTAGTCCATATTGGCAACATAGCGCTGTAATTCAAAGCTCGACCACTTACCTGTCATGTCCCATCTTTCAAAGAAACAAGTATAGCAATTGTCGTTAAGATGGCTGACGTTCAAACATTTATTGACAATTGACGCGAAGGTAAGAAAACAATACAAAAATCGACAAAGAAACAAAGACGAAACATACCAATGCTAACATTGTGTGCACAATAAATGTCGCAAGAGAGCTATTAAATCAGTAGCGGCCCGCGGTTACAAAGGTTGGCAGTTCTGCATGAAAAATAGTGTATTTAGCAAACGCATGCTGTTTATTGCATCTAAATCGGATAACGCCTGTAATTACAGCCCCTTCTCGAAGTTGACTGTGCACCCGAAATTGTACTCCAACCATCCGTGCGCTACACCTCTCCCACCTGGTACAACTAGTCACGTAGTGGAGATGTGCCCCACATGCTTTTCTAGTTTTTTAGTCAAATTAACTAAATCCTTCACTCCGGTGTTTGTCCATGTATTTTCTCCTCTAAACAGAATACACGGGTGGGGCAGAAAGCGTTTTCATGAGCGCAGCAAAAAACCAATCGTTTCCATTACACATTTAAAATGACTAGTAGGCTACATGATTTCGTCGACTTTTTCCAGAAATTTCAATATTTAAATTTTGTGTAGGACGTCCTAATTTCTTAAGTTAACATGCAATTTCTCTTTTAATTTCGAAAAGGGTTGGTCGATTAGGTTTTTCATTTCATTCATTTTTAATATAAAATATTTCCTTAGACACACTGACTAATCACATCACACCACACACAGTACTATAACACATGGAACTGTAATGATATTCAGCAGTCCAGAAGCCTATGTGTTCTAACGCAGGTCATAAAGAGATGAGAGTGTTGGCGGTTCTTTTGTATATTCATAGAGAGAGCTGCTTCGGTTGCAGCTCTCATGCAGTCTTATGGGGCGGTGAAGAAAACCGGTTTTCTGCTGCCGACTAACCTACGTTGAGCTTCAGGAACTGCCGATCACAGGTCCGAAAAGTACACTACAGCTAAAATTCTCGAGCAGTTTAAGGCTCCTACAAACAGTAAAATCTCAAATCGAAGGAGAATGAATTGGAAAAATAAATGAAACAATGAACTAGATTACATAAAAGCACGTTTTACATCTTTAATTTTTTCAGGTCCATTTAAATGGCGGTTCTGCAGCTCTGCAGCTCTTATTGTAGAGCCGCCCCTGTATTAAATACTCGCCACGTGGGAACTGTAAGTTTGGCAACTCAACCGTTGTTACCATAGCAATAGGCCTACTACGCTATGTGTCATTCAGTTGTTTTCCCGATCGCAACGCTCCTGTCATGTCCCATCTTTCAAAAAAACAAGTATAAGTACACTTCAAAAAATGTTCTCAGATCTCCATTTTGTTATTTTTAGCATTCTACATTATATGTATCATCCGTAGTCATATCAATATTATGAAAATGTATATCATTACATGGAAGGAAGGATTTACCTACGAGATTTTCATTTCCGCAAAATCATAGATACATTTCCGAAAATATTGCTGTTAAAAGAAACACAGATAATTGAATAATATGGCGACTCTGGACAGCTAAGAAGGAGTGATGCCATCCAGAGTTGTTTCTCTTACGTATTCAGTAAGAAATACTTCATCTTGATGAGTATTTTAATATGAATACTCGTAGAAGTAATCAAATATCACTTTAATACTAGCTGTACTACTTTATGTTCTTATAAAATAAACAAATTCGTTTTAATTAATGGATAATATAGGTCGCTTGTTTGTGACATCATCCTTAGAGTTGTCACTAGAGGTCGCTAGTGAGGTTGCATTCCGAATTGCCACTTCAAACGTTCTGTCTGCCTTCCGGGTACCGGTAGTGTAGTCGTGTCGTGATCGACTTGCTATATTTCAGTGCGATCGTTTGTGCTTTCTACGGTGTTCATTAAAACGGTAAGAAATCGTGACGTGTGGCTTGTTGTTAACAATTTCAAATACAGGAAATAACGTAGATTAAGCGCAGGTAATATATCGTGGAAATGTACTGAAAAAAAGAATTGCATGCTAACAAAACAAACAAATTCGGAAGAGTGAAATAGTGGTTCAATTTAGAGGCGATCGTTGTCATGAAAACAAAAGTGAGTGGGCAATTGAAACTCATATAATTCGAAATAAGTACAAACTGCGAAGAACTGACCCTCTGGCCTAGTAAAATTACACTAAGAAAACTATCGAACTCTGTCAGCGATGCCTACAGAAAAGTAGTGTTACTCATTTTCGCTTACCTACCACTGAAAAGACAGCGTCGTAAATTTTTACCCACTCCTCCCCTCTCAGCAAATGACGCAGTTTACTAGTTCCGTCCCATGGTCAAAAATATATACTAGTTTGGTCCGCCAGGAAGTAAACAGTACAATTCGGTCCCGGGTCGAAAATATAGCAGTACTGGTTAGAAATCAACATTTTCCTTCCCAATCTATGAAGGCTTAGGACTATCATAAGTAGAGACAGTCAAAATTCGTGACTCGCGAAATCACGGAAAACCTAAAAACCAAACAAACATAGTTTAAAACATGGTTCACATAAAAAACATATAATTACACGTTTCAACTCTCGGAACACTCGCGAAAAATCGCAAAAATCCTGTGACTCGCGAATTTAGCATATTTTCTGTCGTTATTCGCGAAAAGACGCAATTTTTCAGCAATTAATAAATACATTTTCTAAATTTGGAAATTTTAGAAGTTCTGTTTGAAAAATGCACATAGTTAAAAATAGTCCTGGACTTTCAGTGCGAGAAGGTTTGCTGTCGTTACGTGAATATCACAGTGATTTTGTGGACGGAGCACTCCAAGCTATGTGGGTTCCAGTTTATAATGTTGACTGTGAACTTTTTTTTTCACAGTGCTTGTGTGTGCTAACAAATAAAGAACAAACCTTACAATGAGAAACTTAGAACTGTTGTCTGCACAATTTTTTTTTTTGTTCTCCGTGTTACGTAGTAAAAGAAAACTAAAATCATTAGTGCTTATTTTTACTTTTCTTAATGCTTAGTTACAATGATAATTACATTATAATTTTATAAATAATAAAAAAGGTATAACTACAGGGACATCATTTAATTTTTACTAACATTTTTAATATTAACCTGGCTATACCTTTGGATCAACGCCGTTTCCTACCCCCTTCCACAACTGGAGTTCGATGATACTGGCGTAATATACAAACAAATCACTTTACTACGTATAGGAGGGAAGAAAAGTAGTTCATCCATTTACGTAAACTAGGAAATATCGCGCTTTTGAGTTTGATAATTTTCATTAGGTTTTTGTTTAATCAAAATACAGTATAGTATTAACAATGAGTGTTTTTACTCTTGAACTGAGCTGTCCATGTGGTCGTATTCATTATGCAGTGTATATTATACTGTCTACAGCACATTAGCGTACAATATAGAGAATGAAGTTAAATTGAAAAATAATCATAATATGGATATTTAAACACATTTTTGAAAATGGTGGCCGTTCATTTCGATACAGACTTCAGTTCTAATATGCATATTATCGCACTATAGACTATTGAACCTAATCCCAATTACCAGTTTCGTCCTTCGTAACTAGTAATTCATGTTGAAATAATTCTGTACCTACTCTGTAAAAGAGTACCTTACGTACTGTAAATTCAATCTTCACTTCTGCCCGATCCGAAAAGATAAAATTACTCAGACATGCTATCTACTGTCCGTCCAAGTGGTTATATCGTAGGGTCTTAGAAAGGGAGGAAATCACATGACAATTAATTACTTAACGAGGCCCTCTTATTTAAGTTATTTTAAACAGTTGTATAATATTACGTAAACATCCAATTACTAACAGAAATTAATGTTCTCAGAAAAGGGCTAAGACAGCCCAGCCACTATCTGGCGAATAAAAGCTAGTGGGGGAAACCGGGATGCGACGTAGGCAAATGGACGGCAGTACCTGTACGAAAATGATTCAATACTGAAAGCTCTTTCGTCACTGGAAAACGCGAACATATTTTTGGAACGTACTGTTTACTATGACCGTAAGGCTACTATGACTGTATATGCGGTCTTGGATCTGTGTGGAGGACGATTGAACTTCATTAGTAGAAGGGATGGGAGTGAATTACATTAAAAAACTCAGGTACAATAAAAATTGAAGTAAAAATAAAATGATGTCCCTGTATATATTTATATATTAGCCAGTGGCGGCTGATTGACTGAGGCAAGTGAGGCCGGGCCTCAGTCACTTGGCTTAACTGAAATCAAATTTTTGTGTTTCTATATAATGTATTAGTTATTTGAATGAAGCATATATCGCTGTAGAAGCATTTTAAAACTTTATGTATATAGACCTGTTTTGCAGTAAAATTTGTTCCTGAGGCCAGGATAGCTCGTGCCGGGTTTGGCTTATGCATTTCATGTCCTTTCGCGGGCTTTGAGTTTACGCTTAAAACGTTGTAGCTGAGGCACAATTCGTCTGGCCTGGCCTCAAGGGTAGTGTGGGGTGTGAATAGCAGTGGTGACTTGTCTTCCTAACTAGGCCATAAATAACAAAATTCCAGCTCTTTGGCAGGCAGAGACCCACTCTATTCTCTCCCCTTATGTCTTAGTTATGACATAAGCGAGGGTGTTCTACTATTGTACTTCGTAGTACAATAGTGAATCTGGGCCAATGTTATACATTTTGGGAAAATATAAACAGAAACAAATGAGAGAAATAATGCTGGTGCAGTTAATTCATTGTTAGAGTATCCTTTTTCGAGAAGAAATAATACTGAAATAAAGGAAGTTTTAAATAAAGAGAGAGACTGCCGAGATACCTACGACATCGCTGACAATTTTTCTGACAGATAATCTTAAAACGCAAGTTTCTATTGCATCCTGGTATGGGCCACATAAATGGTTGTGTGGTAATGTGATGCAAAATAAACTTCTCTTGGCCTTGTTTGTTGCTGTCAAAGGGAAAATATAAAAAGATAAGAAAGAAAGGGGAATTTCAACACATATGGGTTGCTTCATCGCACTGAAACAGTCACTGAAACTCAGAGCATAACAGCTTATTTGGTGAGTGAAATTATTATTTTTCATTAATAGTAATAATAATATAATAATAATAATAATAATAATGATAATAATACAGTAATAATGATATTAATAATATAATAACAATAATAATTAATATCATAAATAAACATTTCCTATCGGAGGCACTTAAACTAGTTGCATCTGGTCTCACCGAGGATTTCGATCACCGGCCGCTACTGAATTATTAGCAGTAGTGAAACCTCAAACCCCCACACTGGCTTAGTAAAATGTTAGAAACGCATCTGTACCAATGTAATAATTTAAACTTCGCATCGCACCTCGCTCTGTGTCATTAGTATCATTGCTCATGACCACACTCCAAGGATTTCAATTTCTATACTTCTCCCTCCATCCAAGTGAGAGTTTCTAGTTTCAACTTGTTCCAAGTACAACATAAAGAACGACGAGAAAAGTGTCATGGTTCAACGGAACGGGTTCCGACTGTTCTCTGTTGTCTCGGAGTCAGAACATGCCTTGCGCAACGCAGTATTGCGGCCCGCCATAGCTGGGCAAGTGAGCAGCTCGGAGTCGGAACAGTGTTATTTCGGAACAGGAGGTTCCGACCTACTGTTCATTTTTGCAACAGTTCCGAGACCGGAACAGTTCCAAAATAACTGTTGTGTTATTTTTTTACCCATCTCTAAAGCCCGGTAGGGCACTGTAATGTTGGAACCTGATTTATACTGTTTTCGCTGTAAGAAAAATCCTAATGTAAACATAAGCACGTTGCTGTCATACCCGCGATTGGCTCGCAGTCGAAACACACACATGACGCAGGAAAATATAGTTCGTATTTGGAAACCACAATCTTGTATTATTTGAAAATAAAAAACTGAATTCTAGTTGTTAAATACGATGAAACATTTAACTTCACTCATGTGTAAAACGCTATGTAAAAGAAAATCTACTTTTATATTTTGTTACGTACTATGAACGCGGATGAATACCAACAGTAATACCGAGGTAGTCTGTTCTTGTAACAAGCTGGCGTCACTTGAACTCGTAATTGTTCACGTAAGCTAGTATTGAAGTATGGCTTCTGTATCCTCAACTGTCCATTGTGAAGACATAAGACTTAAAAATAATTTAATTGTAGTAATTATAAAGTAAATGTTTCCTAAACAAATGAATGCATAGTAGTGAGGTTAGGCCTACTTGACGAGTAACGGGAATTGTTTAACATGAAACAGAATGTACAACAGTAGGCGTCACATACTGAGAATCTATGGCGCCAAACAGTGGCCAATGAAGCCTCACTTCAGTCACCTGCTATTGTTTACATTAGGATTTTTCTTACAGCGAAATGATTATAGATACAAATTCTGTCATTTGTCTTTCTTTAATTGGTCTGTTCTTTTTGTTGCTGGTCTTCTAATTTGTATGTGTCAATTTGAATTTGTTTTAGAACGTCTATTAATTGGAAGATGCCAGGGTGAGTGGTGTAGAATAAACCATTTAACTTTGCATGGATAGATTCACAACCAACATCAGAACACGTCAGTATCGATATCATACCAACATGAAAACAAGTCGGATTTGTTACGACAGCTGGTTCATAATATACACTGCAACAGTCTCCTTGATATATATATATATATATATATATATATATATATATATATATATATATATAATTTGTAAGCCTCTTACCTGCATAGTTCGGACCGAATTAGTACTGTACCTTTTTGAACCCCCTGACCGAATTAGTACTGTATATTACAGGTGTGTATCTGATGGGACTGAACTAGTATGCACCCGTAAATGGAGCTTCATACCAGTTAAATGGGTTAAGAGTTGTGACAAAAGTGAGATATGTATTTTGTTTCGTATTTCTCTAAAATAATATTGCTGTATTTTTGATTAGTGAAACCAATCTTAAAAGTTAGCAGACCACACATTTTACATATTTTCTAAGCGCTTTGATAAACTTCATACGATGCACATGTATTCCGTTGTAGGTTATGTCTAAGAGTCCTGCGTTTGGTTACCTAAAGCAACTGAGCAACGTGCAACAACAGTCTACTATATACAGTAACGAAGCTTGAGTTTTGAGGATGCTAGAATCAATAGACTGTGACGGTACTATTTTGCATTGCCTGTAATGAGGCGATATTAGCGATCCTAGTGGTGAGAAACTATCTAATGTTTGCATATTTACTACGTATTGAGCTTCGCGACTGTATATACTAGACTGTGATGCAACTGTGTAGGTATGTACGGAGTATAGCGCAACGCACACACTTGAGGTCTGCTGCTGTTCAGTGAACCATGTCAAAACAAAACAAAGCTAGACTGTTCGAAATGAGAATTTCGTAGCGAGCACTTCATTAGGAAAGAAGAAAACTTATTTTATCAGAAAGGAGACATTTTTCTTTTGAAACACTTAAAATGAATACAGCCACTCGTAAAGCAAGTAGTTTGTTTAAATAATTTTGTTTTTATTGTGATTTATTGTATTACTGTAATTTCCACCATTTATTTATAGACTAGCCGTACCCGTGCGCTCCTCTGCACCTGTTAGAAATAAATATAAAGTAATTACATAATTAAAATAGGACATTTGATCCAGGGAACATTCGTGTTTGACAGAAGGATAAATCGTTTAATATGTTACTTAATTTAAATTGTATTAAAAATTAAAATGCGATCATTTTGATCCAGAGACCACTCATTTGATCATAAAATTATTTTAGGAAATACAGGAAACGAATGCCTATCAAGTTTTCTGTGCATAAGAAGCTATTTTAATCTTACCTCTCCTCGATTCACTCAGAAGTTACTGTAATAACATTATAGCATTGTGGCCATCTAGAGAAACTACACTTTCCAATGGTGAAATAATAATTAATTATACAAATCGGTTAATTTAGCTTAAGATATTACTTCATACAAACACAGAAACATTCTCTGTAGGCTATCTTTCATAGCTTTCGATTGTTGCTGTCCAAGGCCCCTTATAGACGAAGTCATTTGTTTTTTTATTTCATTACACCGCCTTAGATGGCGTTGTTATTGTAATTTTGAAACTCATTTATCTCATTAAATATCAGTCCTATCAAAATTTTGCGTGGAATACAACTTATCGGAAATTATTTTCAAAGAAACGTTTGTTATGTAATAATTTTCGTAAAAATTAATAATAAGGGAGATATTTCGATTTATTTAATTCAAGCCTCCTTTTAACCCCCCTTTTAAATAAAATATTTTGAATGCCATATAGCCTAAATTCTAAGTTACAACGAACTTAATTTATATTCCAATTTTCATACAAATCGGTTCAGCCATTATCGCGTGAAAAGGTAACAAACAGACAGACAGACATACAAACAAAAATGTCAAAAAAGCGATTTTCGGTTTCAGGGCGGTTAGTTATATATGTTAGGACGAATTATTTTTGGAAAATCTAAAATTATCAGAAAAATTTTGGCTACAGATTTATTATTAGTATAGATGTGTAGGCTACATACTGTATACAGGCTGTGTCCATTTACAACGTTCACGTGTAAAGAAGGCCTGTTCATAATTAATTTCTGTAATCTGGTATTAGAGACGGTAATACATGGACACTGAAACAACCTACAAATATTTCTAAGCGAACAGAAGTTGAAACGTCAGAGCAGAAATATATTATAGGGCCTATAAGCTATATTTTAATATTTACTCATTTTTAAAAGTGGATATTCAAGTTTCAAGCCTTTCAATAAATTATCATATTATATATTGTACTTCTGAACTCATTTCGCTTTGGTAAAATATAGACTATCTATTTATTTAAAGAAGTGCAATTTAAATATTCAAAGCTCTGTGAATAGGCGACAAATAATGAGCATTGACTTTTATTTTCTGGGCGAAAAATATATTTTGAAACAAAAAATTAGGCCTATCTTAATCTAGATTCATTTTACTTATTGTGAGAATAATCTGTTGTCCATAAGATGACTTTAAATAAATATTTTGTTTGTTATTAAATACACATGGCAATATATTTTGTACGTGAGTAGCATTCTCATTGTACAATGCCTATACTGTCCTATAGGAATAAGCAGATGTAACACGAAACGGAGCGGGGAGATGAGTCATAGTTCTCCTTTGCAAGCGAAGCTAGTGTGCATCTAACTTGCACTGAAAGTAACCAAACGCAGAACTCTAGTTATGTCAAAAGTATTTTTTTGTTTTATTTTATCGAAAACAATTTTAACGTATAAACGTGTGGGACTGTATCTGTCGTTTGTGTAGTTATACTTTTAAACCTCAAATCATGATTTTAGACCTTGGAGTGGTGGCTCATGCTGCTGTTAACAACATACTTCCTTGTATCCAAATGACACATAGGACAATGTTGGTGGAAATACAAAAATATTTGATCTTGGTCTTGAACATACGAATCAAAATTCGAGAATTGGAAAACTTCTGAAATACTTGTTTGTAGGTAGAATTACGTAGCATTTCGCTTAATTTTAGGTAGAATTACGTAGCATTTCCCTCAATTACCCTCAGTTAAAACTTTTTCTGGAATACCTATTAAAAGACTACGTCAGTAACGAAGCTACTTTCCTTCAATACTTTGGACTAACCGTCAAACACGTGAACTACAAACGGTGCTGTGTCATTTCATAGACATTTAAAAATCAGTTTTGTAAGTCGCATCTATTCGTCTGTGAAATTGCGGATGTATTTAAATCTGTGCAAAGTGAGACATATTGGCTCTTTTACACAGTTAATTTTGGAAGAAGAATAATTACGAAAACCCAGAATAATAATAATCGGATAGCTCATGAACTGTGGGGAACATTTCAGTGCGGTGAACTATCTCTACTTGAAGATGTTAATAAGAATGTGTTATCACTCTCAACCTACCCACTGTAATGTATGCAACGTTGCCAGCTTTAAAGGTAAGTTTTATTTCTCTCAAATATCAAGTCTTATTATTATTTTATTTGCAGTAATGATGATAATTTTGCGGTAAATACAGCTGTTCTGAGGTAACGAATGTTACCGTGTTTTTCTGAGTTCCTTGACATTAGGAGAAATTAGTTTTCTATGCCGTTTATTGCTCTATGTACACTTTCTTATCGTAATCGGAGTGGCAAAGGTTGAACGCGTCTTAAATGGCAATAATGAACAGAGATTTTCATAATTTGAGGGTTTAAACGATTCACAATAACCGTTATTAGACGCATAGTAACACATGCGGTTACTAACTGGCAAAACCAACTTCCGACGCGGAAAATGTGTGCAACAACCATGCTGTGACGTCATCGTATCGTAACACAAAGTCACCTGATCGACTGCAGCTCCCTTACCTACAAGGTCAAGTCGGAAGTTCGCCCTGTCGGGTACTAGATGGGCTCATCTCTTGGAATTTAGTTTCATGCCGGAGTTGTTGTGGATAAAAATAATTGGATGAGAGCTTTACTCTTCTCCGGTTTGTCTAAATTCTACGAATTTAATTCAAAGAACTTTATCCACCAATACTCCCAATTTCAGAAACATTATCTCACTTCATAAAATTTTATAAAAAATCAGTACCGTACACAAACTTTCCCATTTTATACTTTACACATACAGATATTTTTAGAAGTAATAGGATACAGTATAACAATGATTATGTTAAGAATTTATCAATATTCGAAGTTATTTTTTAGACATGAAAAAGTAACACGTTTTTGGGTTCATTAATACTCGTACTTCCAGGCGGCTTATGTTCCCTACGAACGCCTGGCTAGTTACGCGAGGATCCAGACTTGTGGGTTATTTATCATCTAGGTTTACCATGAAGCTCTGTACTGTAACAGATAACCAAATAATTTCACGTGTATCCAAACGGCTTTTTGATGTCCTTTTACATTAAAATATGGAATTAAATTATTTATTTTGTATTTTAATACGCTCAAATTTCGAACACAGTGTACATTTCTATTCTCGTAAGGACAGTAGACTGCAATAAAATAAAAGCATTGAAAGTAATGCTATTTAAATTACCAAAATTAAAGTACTTCATAAACGATATGACATTTACTTCTAAGCTATCACGAAAGAATTGAAACAAATTCACTTTTAAAACGTGTTGTTATCGAAATGAAATAAACATTCGAAATAATATAATCTCTCAATTGTTAACAATAGTAATATGCGTTACAAGAGCGGTATGTTGAAGTTTTCATGTTCGAGGAAAAGTTTGAAAAAGCGAAACGTAGTTGAGCTTTTTTAATTTCCGAGAATTGAAAGAAAACATACCGCTCGTGTATCGTACATTATTTTGTGCGAAGATCGTTTATTACATACCTGAAAGAGGAATTTCTAATTAGTTGCAATGAAATCTCCATCTTGGTTTCTGTTCAATGACGGCAAATTTGCAAAACAAAAATATCTATCTTCAACATTGTTGCTTTAAAATGTTTTCTGTGTTTACTATACTCCAGCAGGCCGTGATATACGTCTGTCTTTTTTCCCCCCAGTCTATGATGAGTCTGGAATCTTCTTGATTTTTTCACGGCTTCCTTAATGTTATTTGCATCACGAATGCAGTAACTTTAGTGGAGTTGTAGAGTTTACTTAATTTTTGCAAATATTTAAAAACAATAATTAACAGTGCAATTTAGGTGAAATTGCAGTGGTAAGTTTCCAATTTATAATTATTACTATATTAAACGTCTCTAAAAATAATATGTTAAAAGCCTAAAGCAGTAAAATCAATATGTCACTTAAGCGGTAAGAAGAGGGAAATTGTTATGTGTGTTAGGTTGGGAATACTGAATGTGGAATTTTAGACTTTCTGCGGATTGGTTTTGTGCGGAAACCAAGCAAATAGGCACGATCTCGCACAAAAGTTAATATTTAATATTAATAATAATGTAGACTTGTTTTTAAGTTGTGACGCATTACGAAAGGAAACAACGTCACTGGCTGTTCTCGATCCGAGGACGAAGAGATCTTGTAGCCCGGAGTCTTTGCTACACAACAACGAACATTATTCTGTTTAGAATCCCACGGTTTGGAAATCGTAGTCAGTAGAGTTTCATTGCTACGTTTGCAGATTCTCTTTCTGTTCCGTGAATCCTTCCAGTACGTCAAATATTGGTGAGCTTCCTGCAAGGTTAATGACCCATAAATAGAAAAAAGTGTGTTTACGCCGGAGTACATGTGATCGAAACACGTGTGCATAGCCTAAAGCAGGGATGCGATGCCTACTGGTAATTCCCAACGCGAGGTTTTTTTTTTAATTCTCTCCACAGGCGCGGCGCTTTTCTGCCTCAGGAATATTGCTACAACAGCAGTAAGGAAGGGTGTACAGCACATACAACGTAGCAGACCATGACAGATCGCAAGCGAGATTACAATAAAGATTTTAATATAAGTATAAGGTTCATTTTTTTTTATAATGAACATATTTTAAACTGTTTCAAATAATCTAACCATATAATCAAATGTGGCCAAACATAGCTACGGTGCGTCAGTTGAGAGAAATGTTTTTATTTTGTCTTTTTAATGCTGTTTTCTCGACTTTAAAATTTAAAGCAGTTTATTGCATAAAAGAATCATTTTCACAACAGTTATTTTTATACTGGTCTGAAACTTCTCACAAAGGTCAATTAAATGTTAATACATAAAATGTAATTAGTATTTTTATAAAATATTGATACTAAGTTTATTCGGAAAATCTTCATATTACACTTAGATTAAATACGCTATAATAGTAAATTCATAAAGTTCAAAGATTTATTGTGACGTCCACACCTGTGGAGTAACTGTCAGCGCGTCTGGGTGCGAAACCAAGTGGCCCGGATTCGAATCCCGGTCGGGGCAAGTTACCTGGTTGAGGTTTTTTCCGGGGTTTTCCCTCAACCCAATACGAGCAAATGCTGGGTAACTTTCGGTGCTGGACCCCGGACTCATTTCACCGGCGTTATCACCTTCATTTCATTCAGACGCTAAATAACCTAGATCTTGATACAGTGTCGTAAAATAACCCAATAAAATAAATTTATTGTGACTCTCTATTTAGACTGCGTTCAGTAAGCTAATTAATTTTTATTCCCATAATTTTATTATTTTCAAGATTTTGAGCAAATATAAACTAAAAATTTTGAAAAGTTTGATGCAAGGAGCCTTTTTAGTGACATCAATATAAAATGTAACTTTAAAAATGAAGAGTCTACTGCAAGAATGATGGATATTATTTGAAATACATTTTGCAGGAGAAGCAATTGAAAGTTTGAAATGCCTAGCGCTCAAAGCTTAACTGAGATTTTCCGATCATTACTGGACAATGACTATCATTGTTAATGCCATATAACTCTCTATGTACATTCTATATGTTTCAAGGTATGCATTGACAGGCTTGGTTCATTTTCGACAAGAAAGTGACATCCATCATCCTTGCAGTGGACTCTTCAAATGTAATTTCAAAACTATTAAACTTAATGGCACCAAATTTTGTACAGGTGATAGTATTGTAGCTTTGATTATGTAGTTTAAATGTCACAAATTTTGGATGAAAATTGTGGAAATTTAAAAAATCATACGTGTCCCCTTAAATGATTGACCCCAAAAATTACGGTGGCTCTTCAATAGCATAATTTAATGATTTTGCTTCTCCGCGTTATGTGCATCTCGCAAATCACTCTAAGAAAACTCATTACATAATCACCACTGGAGAGTCTGGACTACATTTTCATAATTACACAATCATTACACTTTATTTCGATCAATATTGTCATTGTTTTTCAAATAAATGCTCGAAGGTACTTACAGATCACACATACCAACCAGGTAGATCATATTAGTTCCTCCTAACCAATTTATAGAATAAACAACTGCTTTTAACAAGAAAATGATTTACAAACAATTAACTTTTTCTCTTTCTCTTTTTGTTCTTAAAACCTCTTTCCTTTGCGATTTGTTTATATATCTACATTTATATTAAATAATTATTACATAACTAGAAATTTAGTAACGCAAGTTATTGTAATAGTTACTGTCTTTACTCGATGTATATGCATGTACGTACGGTAGTGGCAAAAAAAAAAAAAAACCCCGGACCGACCCTTGTAGCGGATTTCAGAGCCTTGTTCACTCCAGAGCACGATAGACTGGTAACTAAGACTTTCGTGGTTCGAATCCTGCCTGGGAGGGAACATTTTTTTTCCTTATTCAAATTTATTCCCAATACTTTTCGATTGCAGCGATATTTTACTACTTAATTAACTTATTATTCCCAGAACATGAATTTTACCAGCAATTGAAAAGTATTGGGAATAAATCTGAATAAGGAACAAAAAAAAAAAAAGTTTCCGTCCCAGGCAGGATTCGAACCACGAAAGTCTTAGTTACCAGTCTATCGTGCTCTGGAGTGAACAAGGCTCTGAAATCAGCTATAAGGGTCGGTTCGGTTCTTTTTGCCAACACTGTACATCCCTGACGTCTACGTTGGAACGCTATGTAGTGGATGCGCTATGCGCTCGTGATCAAGGTCGAGCTCTTCTACCGTGATTGGGAGCTAATATCGTCTCATTACTTGTCTAAAGTGACAGAATTTTCATAGTACGATTATTCATAAAACTTCAAACATTAAAATACGTGACATATTTATGGAAAACTATATTAGAGCACGGGAAAAATAATTGGAGTGTTGTTTTACATGCATTTTTCTTAAACAAATATCAAAATATTTGCACGCATATCCCTAACACTCTGTATATTATTCCGGTAAGAAGTTTCAAACATCACAATAGATATAATTTTGGCAATGGTTTGTGCTCATCGGAAACATATTAGACAATTGTGAATAAATCACTGGTTCAGTCCTGTCCGAAGGCGATAAGCATATATTCCTCCGGGAATGAAGTACAATTAAGCTTAGGCTTATGTCGTAGATTCACAGCACGATAGAGAACCCTATCCCTAGTAGAAGTTTCCAGTAAACAGTTTTTCTGCCATTGAATTTCGACGCCGAATAATCTCTGCAGCTCAGTATGTCATTAAATAAAATATGGAACTTAAATTGGACTTAAAATATTCCCGTATTATAAATATAAACCGATATTAAATGATTCTTTAATATTTACATTTTTACTTTTTGTTCTCAAAGCAAGATTGTTTTAATGTTTGTTGATTTCTACAAAAAAAAAAAAAAAACATGATTTTGTGTGATTGGGATAAGTAAGTTGTGATTATCTGTGGGGGTTTCAGTGAGATTTTTGTGTGCAGTAACCATTCATTTTTGAGACACAGCTCGATTGTTCTTGAAAGCCAGGCGAGATTGACGTCCGCTGCTTGCGAGAGGCAGCGTGCGTGTATAAGTTTCCAAAGATGTGCACAGGTGTATGAACACAGCTCGCGTTTCGCCTTTGATTTTTAGCTTGATTGGCCACACTCCTCATACGTCATATCGCTTCTAGTTTCTTCAAAATCAACATTTCTTTTCACCAAATCTTAAAAAAACTTCACAGCATAAAAATAGCATTTAAAGGGAATACTTGTTACATGTTCTGTACTCTTCATTCAGAGGTAGTACAGGGACATCATTTTATTTTTACTAACATTTCTGATATTAACCTGCCTATACCTTTGAATCAACGGTTGCTAACCCCTTCCATGACTGGAGTTCGATGGCGTAATATACAAACAATTCACTTTACTAGGTATAGGAGGGAAGAAAAGTAGTTCATCCATTTACGTGAACTATGAAATATCAAGCTTTTGAGTTTGATCATTTTCATTAGGTTTTTGTTTAATCAGAATACAGCACAGTATTAACAATGAGTGTTTTTACTCACGAACTGAGCTGTCCATACGGACGTATTCATTATGCAGTGTATATTAGAGTGTCTATAGCACATTAGCGTACACTACAGAGAATGAAGTTAAATTGAAAAATAATTATAATATGGATATTTAAACACATTTTTCAAAATGGTGGCGGTTCATTTCGATTAATGTACCTAATTCCAATTACCAGTTTCGTCCTTCGTACTAGTAGGCCTAACACATGTTTTAATAATTCTGTACCAACTCTGTAAAAGAGTACCTTACGTACTGTAAATTCAATCTTCACTTCTGCTGGATCCGAAAAGATAAAATTACTCAGACATTCTATCTACTGTCCGTCCAAGTGATTATGTCGCAGGATCGTAGAAAGGAGGGAAATCACGTGACAGTTAATTACTTAACGAGGCCCTTATATTTAAGTTATTTTAAACAGTTGTATGGGTATAATATTACGTATATGTCCAATTCCTAACAGAAATTAATGTTCTCAGAAAAGAGCTAAGACAGTCCAGCCACTAGCCTTTACCGAGAGGCGAATAGAAGCTGTGGGGAAAACCGGAATGCGACATAGGCAAATGGACGACAGTACCTTTGCGAAAATGATGCAATATTGAAAGCTCTTTCGTCATTGGAAAACGCGAACATATTTTTGGAACGTACTGTGACGGTAAGGCTACTATGACTTTGATCTGTGTGGAAGACGGTTGAACTTCATTCGTAGAAGGGGTGGGAGTGAAGTACATTCAAAAACTCAGGTACAATAAAAATTGAAGTAAAAATAAAATGATCTCCCTGTACATCTTTCATAATAACATTATGCGCAAGTTACGAGATTTATTTTTATCCAGCATATCTGTCTTTTTTTTTATTTGGTAGTTTTCTATTGTACTGTTGTGTCTTATAGAATTAGCACTTTCTCTATTTGTCTATGATGTCTCATCATCCTTGTGAAAATATTGTAACACAGTTTAAATTACTATAAGCCTTAGATATATAGGTGTGCCTCAAGGCACAGTGTTAGGACCTATTTTATTTATAATGTATATTAATAGCTTACTGATGCTTGATTTTCCACAAAATAACTGCAATATATATTCTTACGCAGATGATACCGTAGCTATTTTCAGTAGTTTAACATGGAATGAAACTTATCACAAAGCAAACAGTGGTATGCATCTAATAAAAAAAAATGGCTAGATTCAAACTTACGATCTTTAAATATTTCTGAAACAACGGTTGTACCCTTTTCACTAACACCACACAATACCATACATCTTGACTATATTCACAATATTAAAATTCACAATCTTAATTGTACAATTTCCCTAAATTGTGACTGTCCATGCTGTACCAATTCTACTAAAGTTAAATATCTAGGAATACTAATTGACCAGCGCCTTAGATGGGACACAAATATTGCATTTTTATGTGATAAATTACGCAAAATTATATAGCCTATAGATTTGTTATTCTTCGTTCTTACCTCCCTATTAATATTTTAAGATTAATTCATTTATTCTTGGTGCAGTTTGTATTACATTATGGCATTTTCAGTTGCGACAGTGTTTTTAAATCCATAAGAAAGCCGCTGAATTTATTACAAAAGAGAATAATCAAAATTTTTCTGAAAAATTTTATTGATTACCCTATTAAACGTCTTTATTCGGCTTTTAACATTTTCAAACTGGAGCAGATATATAAATATACATTATTAACTTTCGTTCATAAGAAAAATAAAAAATTCAACACATATTTGCATATTATAATATTGGAAGGAGTATAATATTTCATTTCACAGAATCCAAAAGTTCAACGGCTGCTGGTATGAAACATGTATTCAACTATGGCTTAAAACTATACAACAAATTAATGTCCTGTTTTAGCTAACATAAGTACGATTAAATTTAAACTTAAAATTATAGAAATTATTAAGGGAATTTAACACAGGGTTAGATAATTAATTTGTGAATATTAGTCCTACATACTCGTGAATATTTGTTATACACTTTTCAACTGTTATTGCTTTTTATCATATAGGCTCTTGTTTTTGTAATCTGTGCTATTTTATTGTCTATATTAATTGTTTATTTTGTCTTTTTCTTCTTTCTGCTTATCTACAATGCGGTTTTGAATTCCCGACCACGAGAGTTTGTTCATACGGCGGTGAATTCTTTAATTTATATTTTTGTTTTTGTTTAAATATTTGACATGTTCATTTTTAAATGCATTTTTGTTTTTATTATACTTACATATGTTCAATATGCAGGGCTTTCATTTCGAAATTTCCCAGTCTAAATAACTAATTATTTAAATTGAATTCAATTTAAACAAAAAACCACGTCTATTAAGATATTTAGGGGGAAATCTGAAACCAGGCTTAATTGCATTTTAGATTTCACCCCAACCCCCCAGCCTCCCCACTTTAAAATTTCAAATGGCACCCCAATATTTTTATATTTAAATATGAAAGAGCGTTCAATTATTTATACACCTCATTTGTTTTCGCATCTTTTGATTTCTATCGTAGCCTGGCAACCTGTATTTTTCTTGTTATCAGTTGATTGTAGGATGAAAACACAGCTTATTTTGTGTAATTTCCTAAATTTAATCAATAAGGATGATTTATGTTCTCTTGAAGGGTATACACCATTCTAAAATAATTTAATACACAAACACAACTATTACATGAAATGCTCAATAAGTTTTTGTAGCTTTATTCTCTTCAGCTCTAATCACAATCACAACAATCCAGGTAATACAGTAATACACCCGAGGCTTCAGAAAGAATTTTTGTTGAATGCAGCATACAGGGCATATAATTGAATTCAGTCTAACTTAGTTTGATTTAAAACCTAGGTAATATATACCCAGATTGCTCGGCCTTATAAGGTTTGACGGTAACAACTTTTGTCAGGTTTACTATGCTGCCATCTAGTTGTTACATAAGGAGTCACGTCATAACTCCTATTTGAATTGCATTAGCGACTGTACTGCCATCTCGTTTCCGTTTACGGCGGACGGTTGGCGATCTTGGCGGTCGTTCTCTTCAAAGTGCTACCGATTTTAACACAGGGATGAGCAATCTGTTATATGTATGGTCTAGGTTTAAACTAAATACAGCAGTATTTAACATTTGTGCAGAAAATAAAACGAGAAAAATAAATATAAATAAAATAGTAATAATAATAATAATAATAATAATAATAATAATACAAAAATAATTTGAATTGTAGGAAGTGTGTTTTAAAAAAATAACAGATTTGCAATGCATGTGTAGCATTTTTTGAATATCCGTCACTGTTTAGTAGTCATTAGTTCTACTTTTATGAATGGAATGATAGAAAACTGAAATCGCTAGTTACAAAGAACTCGGGATTATTAATTATCCGTCACATAGAAATTAACATCCAGTAAACGTAACGAAAGAGATGGACCTCGCTCAAACAAGTCAGTAATTCCCGGGAAGAACTGTTCAAATGGACACTTTGACCTGAATCGTACTTTGGGCAACGAAACTTATGAAATAGTAACCCAGTAAACACGAAAATTGCATGCTCCTCCAACCTAAACAAATTAATAATTTCATAGACTATTTTCATATTTTGTATTACTGCTCCAGGCTGTGAGTGGGTTATGAAAGACTAAAATTTTGTCAATAAACGAGATGTTGGCTTCCCTCCCTGCATGTAAACACGTTAATAATTGAGAAAGCACTTTATCGATGAATAAAAGCTTTGTACACATGTTGCTAACCATGAAACGTTCAATGCAGTCAACCTTTGGGCTATGAATCCCAAACTTTGCACACATAGTACTCAGAAAGAAAACGTTAGAGAAATAAAGCTACTTAATTCTCGCAGATGTGACTCCATGCATAGGTGTTTTTCATAGTTAGTCTAGTATCGAAGACGAAATATGAATAAACAATTGGCAAACTCCATATACCTGACTACAGAATTTTAAACATGTTCGTCGAAAATTATTTGAAATATTTAAGCTAAAACAATACAAATGACATGATAATAATGGTTTCGATGATTTTCTTAAGTTTTCATAAGTGTGCAAAGTAAAAAAAAACAGAATTAAAAAAATAAATATGGATTTTTTAGAAACTGACGCAGAGGGGTGTAGTTCTGAAGCTTTATCTTTGCGTTCCGAAACCGTTATTGTGCGAGATAGAAGTAAGAAAGACGGAGATGGAAAAAACTGCGCATGCGTAGAACACCACTCCTGCCACTATCGCATTTCCAGAAACATTAATTGTTAAAATAAAAAAAAAGACTTAATTTTATATTTTTAAGTAGGCATGCCTGTTGTTTAGTCAACTATTTTTACTGTGTTTCATTAGCCTACTTGACCTTACTGCAAATGTTGATAAAACATCTGATCACATATACATAGTGATTCACGAGGATTTACAGTCCCCTACGGAGCTTATTTCCGAAGACATTCTGAACAAAAATTTCATATAAACATTTGTCCTATTCTCAATATTTTCATAGTTACATTAATTTGAAGTTGTTAGTAAAATATCATTATTCTCGAGTTTTAAGGGTAAAAAAATTCGAGATAAAGAATCAACTATTCAGGAGTGTCATTTCTTTAATTAGCTAGTATTCTGAAGCTAAAATTGTATTGTGAATTCATAGTTGCTCCGTACAAATTTTTTTTTTCGATTTTTAAGTACAAAATTACATTTTCTTACGCATTTATCACAACAATTGTTACAAATCACGCCACTCTTGTAAATTCTTCAAGACTGTACATTAGGATGCATAATTAAACTGTAAAGAATCAAGTTCGTAAAGTCGTATGATTTGTAACAATTTTTGTGATAAGTGCGTAAGAATGATGTAATTTTTAGTTAAAAATTGAAAAACAAAATTTGTACAAAGCAATTAAAAGCAAAACAAAAAAAATCCTAACCTTTTTAATAAAGGCGTAGTAATTAAATAAAGATTGGGGAACGGGTTGTTATACACTGTTATACACTGAAAGGTAGAGATGATATTTTAAGTAGGCTACTTGATTGTTTGTGTATGTATATAACGTCAAAATAAATAAAAGTTCAGTCTGGTAGAAACAACTGTGACGATTCAACCAATTTCGATGTCTTGAAAGTTCGCTTAAGCAGTCAACGACGCTACGTGAGCTATACTGTCGTGCGGGTTTTTGGGAGCGTTGTTCAACTCTACTTGTAACATGAGTTTAAACTGTGACATTGCACAGAGAACTCACAGTACAGTACTTGAAAACAAACCAGCTACAGTTATTTTCTTCGCAGTTCTTGCTCTGAAAGAAGTCATCCGATCATTTTAGGAGCAGTTACAGATACGGACATAAAATTTGGAGCTCTCTTATTATAAGTTTCGCTTACAACACACTGCGCATGTACAGTAAACAGGAGCTCCTTATACCTATATGCTACTAGTGGACAGCCGTGTGAAATTGTTGTCTACATATACAGACGGACCCCCATCAAATTTTAATTCCATATCTGTACATGTTGCACACATCACATCGTTGTTGTGTTCTTCACACTTAACTCCAATTAGTAATTGATTAACTAGCGGACTTACTCGTGTTAATTATGTAAGTCTGTGCTGCTTACAGCTGTTTCGGTGCTTCATCACACCATCCTCAGAGCTTACTAGATCTCGGCGTCATCTCGAACTTCTCTGTCTGTTGTATGGGTACGTTTTATTGTTGAAATGTGTTGAAAAGTGGAGTCAAATAGTGGGTGTGTACTGAAATTGATCTGTGTGTTCTGAATTTGATCGGTGTGTGTTTTAGTGTGTTTGTATATTTCGTATTGTTCTAGTATGTTGAGTTTTTGGTTCTTGGGTTGTATGTGTAGGATTTCCATGTCCGCATTTATGTTGTTGTATGTATGGTTAGCATTGGTTATGTGATCGGCGTATGTAGATTGTATTGTGTCCTCTGGTTATTGTTTTAATGTGTTCTTTGTAGCGTGTTTGGAATGATCTGCCTGTCTGTCCAGTGTAGAACTTGTCGCAACTATTACATGTAAGTTTGTATACACCTGTGTGGTCGTATTTATTTGTTTGTGTTTTTTTGGGTGTTGAGATGTTTTTGTAGTGTGTTTTCTGTTCTGTATGCTATGTTGTATTTCTGCTACAAAGAACACATTTCCTTTTTCGATAAACCTATTGGGAAAGTTTGCATTCAAGAAGCCACGGGTGGAGCCCTATGTTGCTGAAAAATCGATCCTGGGGAAGTTGATCGACAACAAAAGTTCTGCATATATCCAGATACATATTCCCTTTGATTGTCGCCTCGATGAAGGAGAATGGTTCAATGACGAAATGTTCTACTGAATGGCGCCAGGTTTGTTTCCACGATAAACGTTAGTGCGCATGCGCATGAACATGTAACTGTTTTTAAACCATTGGTGTATAAACTTGAGCAGTTTGAGCACCTTTTCACATGTAAATGAAAACAATATCTTCATCTGATTTTAAATGGTGAGCATTTATTTTTCGATCCCTCTAAGCGGGACACGGTGTGGTTTTATATACAGGGTGGAAGGTAAGGTAGTACTTTAATTGACAAGAGCCATAGAACTCATTATTTAGAGTAAGTTTTGTCAAATAGAAAAAAATTGCAGGACTTACGGATAGTGAGATAATTACAAGTGTTTCGAAAGCGCTGACGGCAATTGCAAGATGTCTCAACGCCGTATAAGTAGTATCCCACACCCCATGCGGTCAGCGACTTGGTGGGGGGTGGATTAAGTTCAACTACCTTTCACCATCAGCGTATTCCGAATCTCACCGGTCCGGTGGCATCAATGACGTCACGTTGCAGCGAAATAAGGAACAAAACTGCTGGAAGGATCGATGGCTGTCATGGCGACTGTACAAGTTGTTGTCTGTGCTACGCTAGCAAAGTTTTGTGAAATTTTCGTACTCCCATCTCGTTCAAAGAAAAGATAGCATAAACAATTTATTTCTTGAACCAATAGTAATAACTGGTCCGTTGACATGTTCGCTCTTAAGCCATTAACATATTATTTTTACGTTGTGCTCATTACAAACAATACAGCAGAACTAAAGCAGAACACACCGCCATGACACAACAGTGCACGATGTTATTCGTCTGCTAATTCCCGCCCTATACAAGAACCAATCAGATTCACTGATGGCGGCTGATGGAGACTGCCACCACCTCTGCAAGTTGATGGCACCGGTGCGACACCGGTGGAGCATCAATGACGTCATCGGTGGAATTCGGAACACCGTGATGCCATCGGATTGCTCACTGGTGAGATTCGGAATACGCTCCATGTATCTTGAAGCAGGTGAGGGGAGGACGGCAGCAAAGAAATGTACTGAGCTTCGGTGCAATATTTCCCGAGCCAATCTGGGGATAAATATTCGCACAAAAATTACCTACGTAAAGTCCGGATAGGGACGTAACTTTTATTTGTTTAGTTTGTGTAATTTAATGTCAGAAAATGTAAATTAATAAGGTGAATGAAAAAAATAGCTCGTGTCCGGGCGCTGTTCAACAATGAATACAGAATTATCAACTCACAATGCAATACACTAACAATTCAATACTAAGTATGGCGTAATAATTTAATGTAGGCCTAAGCAAGAAATACGTACAGCAATAAGAAGAAATAACTTGAAAATCAGGAAATTATGTCCAAATTGGTGAAAACACTTAGGTTTGAAGCTTCAGTTACAATTAATGAAAAAATAAAACTGATGTAACTTTGTGAAAAAGATGTACCGTAATTAACATTACAGTTTGTTGTTTTACGAATCACTAATTCTGGGCATTAATAATGAAATAAAGAGTAATACACTCTGTAAACCACATCCCACTCACATCTTACAGGTACTGTTCAAAATGTCCACCATCAGCGTGCGTGTAGCTTTCACATCTTCTAGTCCAATTATGACCAATTATTATGGCCAGTAATTCTTCACTGTTCCGAATTTCTTCCGTGGCCTGGATCATGTCTAAGTACTCACGATTTGTGAACGCTGGCATCTCGTAGTTTTGAAATAAACTAAACTGTATCGCTATACGTCCAACTGCACATTAATGCAATGTAAACCTCACAACAGCTGATCAGTTGCGAGTACTAGGCAAACTGTCTGCCGTCCGGACAGCGATGCCAGATTTTTAGACCTTCTGTACGTGATACAACAATCAATGTCTTCAATGTTTTTTCAATCGATTAAGTCGAAATCTGTGAATTTTCTAATTAAAATACTGCTGCAACGTGAACAAATAAACGTCCTCTTCGTTGTTATACAAGAAGTTAAACCGTATTTTAAACAGTATTCGTAAAATTCGCAATTGAAAAGTCTGCATAAAAGTATTATTTCTTCTAAAACTTCGCAAAAACGAGCAAAATGGTATTATACTTTTTTGTTCCTTATATTTTAAGGAATCACATTCTACAATTAATGTACTACCTTACTTTCCACCCTGTATAGATGAGGAGGCGAGACCTGGCATGTGAAATATGCGAGGTGGGAAAAAATAAGCTATCAGGAAGAGGGTTTGTTTCATGATGATTAATATTATTACACGAATCTACCGACACAGAAGTTCATCTCACATTAAGACCCACTTCCCCCTCCAAACCCATTGGTGATAGAGCCACGGCACATAAGGTCACAGGACAGTCTTACTTGCTTTACCGTGCTTCTTGTGCGGTTGTAGTAAGGCTCACTCAGTCAATCTTGCTTGCAGGGTTTATAGTCACCGGTTGTGAAGTACTCTTATGCATAAAGGAATTTCTACAAATAAAATTGTTCAGTAATAACAGCTAAATTATGTTATCGCTCATTTAATTTACACAAATCTTAGAATTGGCGATTATTATAAAGTATTACTTTTATGCAAGTCAGATACAACAAATGTTTCTAATACTAATGATCGTGTTTTAATTATTTGGATACAGTAACAATAATTAAGAAACATATTTTCACTAAGATTTATGCTCCCTGAACCAAAATGATAGTACTTTAATTATTTACTGTACATACAACTGAAATTAATACACACATTAAACTAAATTATTCTTGCACAAAAATGGAATCTCTCTCGACTGTGATCGTATTTTAATTATTAAATTCCTTCACAGTATCATCTGGTACGCATGTAATTATTTATGAGGTTGTTATAGCTCAAATACATATTGCAAATTGATTTTATTGATAACAGTAGGCCTTGACTGACCGAGTATATAAGGACTGGCCAGCGAATAGGAATTGTAAAGAACGGACAGTGAGCGATTTCCCTGGTCTATTTTTCTGTGCGCATGAGTTCCGTTAGCGTGTACAGTAATTCCACTTTAAACGGTAGAGATCAGTGTGATCGAGCAACCCCGAATGGTGGAACAGCAATCCTGCTGAAGAGTATTTCTGCTGTCGATTGCTGATGCGATATCAGCGCCAACTCTAGGGAAAAAGACAGAACCTCCAGCTGATGCAGATAGAGCTGGATTGAAGGTCACTGAAATAAGGCACTATTACATCAAAGGTACCGACGAGCAGTGTCCATACTTATAATTCCCTATACGAAGGACTGGCGCTCTGACGAGTGGAGGTCTTGGTTTGAGACGGCCCACAAGCCTCAAGTCTTGGAAAAGATCTTGCTAAAACGCTAACGGAATGGCGTTCCTGTTTTTATCATTTACCGTTCGTTAATTCTCTGAGATGAAAATGAATGTGTACATAAACATTATTTTAAGAAATACAGGAAACGAATATATAGAATAGCCTATCAAGTTTTCTGTGCATAAGAAGCTATTTTAATCTTACCTGTCCTGGATTCTCTCATAATTTACTGAAATAACTTCATAGCATTATGTCCATGTAGAGAAATACACTTTCCAATGGTGAAAAAATAATTATAGAAATTCGTTAATTAACTTCCGAGATTACTTCGTACAAACACAGAAACATTCTCTGTAGGCTATATTTAATAGCTTCCGTTTGTTGTTGTCGAAGGCCCCTTATAGACGAAGTTTTGTTATTATTTAATTACAGGCCAATATATGGCATTGTTATTTTAATTTTAAAACTCATTTATCCCATTAAATATTAGTTCTATCAACATTTTTCTTAGAATAAAAATGACCGGAAATCACTTTTAAAGAAACTTTCGTTATGTAACATTTTTCACCAAACTCAATAATAAAGGATATAATATGTCGATTTATTTAATTCAAGCCCCATTATAACACCCTTTTAAATAAAGTATTTTGAATGCCATATAGCCTAAAATATAACCTACAACGAACTTAATTTATATTCCAATTTTCATAAAAATCGGTTGTCATTATCGCAGAAAATGTGACAGAAAAACGCATACAAACAAAATTGTCAATAAAACGATTCCCGGTTTCAGGAAGAATAATTATACATGTTAGGACCAATTATTTTTGGAAAAGGGAAAATTATCAGAAAAATTACCGCTACAGATTTATAATTAGCATATATTTAAGAATGTGTGATGTGTCCACGTCAAAGAACAACTCCAGCTGTCTAATTCTAAATCGAGCTCGAATTGAGAAACAAGAATAATCTTTCAACACACACTTGTTTATTATGTAAAATTATTAGTAAAGTACTTTATACATATGACTGCATAATTTAGTTTAACATTAAATATTTCGTCAGTTAAAAAAGAACATTTATTTTGCTGATTCTAATTCAATTAATGGCGTATGTTACTACGCTTCTCGTTACGAATCAAATGTCCCTCTTCTCATAACTGCCAATGCCTCCTCACAATTGTTCCGCTGTCTTTTGTCACAATTACTCAGCTGCCCTTGTCACAATTCTTCCGCTGCCTCCTTGTCACAATTGTTCAGCTGCCTCTTTGACACAATTATTCCGCTGCCTTTTGTTACAATTGTTCAGCTGCCTCTTTGACACAATTATTTCGCTGCCTCTTGTCACAATTGATCCGCTGCCTCTTGTCACAATTGCTCAGCTGCCCTTGTCACAATTGTTCCGCTGCCAACTTGTCAGAATTGTTCCACTGCCATCTTGTCAGAATTGTTCCACTGCCATCTTGTCAGAATTGTTCCGCTGCCACCTTGTCACAATTTTTCCGCTGCCAACTTGTCAGAATTGCTCCGCTGCCATCTTGTCACAATTGTTCCGCTGCCATCTTGTCACAATTGTTCCGCTGCCATCTTGTCACAATTGTTCCGCTGCCACCTTGTCAGAATTGCTCCGCTGCCACCTTGTCACAATTGTTCGGCTGTCACCTTGTCACAATTGTTCCGCTGCCTCCTTGTCACAATTGTTCCGCTGCCTCCTTGTCACAATTGTTCCGCTGCCCCTTGTCACAATTGTTCCACTACCCTTGTCACAATTGTTCCGCTGCCAGCTTGTCAGAATTGTTCCGCTTCCACCTTGTCACAATTGTTCCGCTGCAACCTTGTCACAATTGTTCCGCTGTCTCCTTGTCACAATTGTTCCGCTGCCACCTTGTCACAATTATTTCGCTGCCCCATGTCACAATTATTCCGCTGCCACCTTGTCACAATTGTTCCGCTGCCATCTTGTCAGAATTGTACCGCTGCCGCCTTGTCAGAATTGTTCCGCTGCCACATTGTCACAATTGTTCCGCTGCCTCCTTGTCACGATTGTTCCGGTGCCTCCTGTCACAATTGTTCCCTGCCACCTTGTCACAATTGTTCCACTGCCCTTGTCACAATTGTTCCACTGCCCTTGTCACAATTGTTCCGGTGCCTCCTGTCACAATTGTTCCCTGCCACCTTGTCACAATTGTTCCACTGCCCTTGTCACAATTGTTCCACTGCCCTTGTCACAATTGTTCTGCTGCCTCCTTGTCACAATTGTTCCGCTGCCATCTTGTCACAATTGTTCCGCTGCCCTTGTCACAATTGTTCCACTGCCCTTGTCACAATTGTTCCGCTGCCTCCTCCTCACAACTGTTCTGGTGCCGCCTCCTCACAACTGTTCCGTTTCTGAGTCTTAGATCTGGTTAGCCTGTGCGTTTTGCATCTCTTTCGCCGCTGACTGAAATTGAATTGAAACATGTGTCGCCATTATCTCGAATTGAAAAATTTGTGTCCTTGACTGGAAGTGGAATGATACATCTTTGTCGTTGCTGACTTGATTTGAAACTTCTCAGTCCATACTCGAAATCCAAGATCTCCTTTTTGCTGTTTCCACAGCGCTATCTTTGCAGTTTGAAAAGTTAGAACAGAGAAAGTGGACCTGAAATTAGCCGGTAAAATGCAAAAATACCTCAATATTTTATAGTTTAAAACTGAAAGTGTAACTTTAGTAGGATTGCAAATTTTACTATCTTGACTAATGTATGAATTTCGATCTTTAATCTAGTTCAAATTTTTTCAATTGTCAACAAAATAGTTCAAAATTATTGTCGAATCATGTTAGGACAATTGATTTTTAACCAATCTTTCATTCTGTATAATACATCTAGAAGGGTTGAGTTTGTTCTATTAGGGAGGTATTGGTCATATGTTCACTTAGAAGATACTTGTATAGATCTGAATTAGAATCCCGGTGTGTAAAGACGTGACTAACTTACTATTAAATAAGGAACGGACATAGGTACCAGAACGATATGGCCGAAATAATTAGCACAAATTGAGCGTTTATATTATAGTTTATTATTTTTTATAATACTACCAACATTAACTCCCTGAAAACCTGGTTCTGAGGAATTAATAACCTAAATATTAACTGGATAAAAATTCCAATTGAAACTAAAATGTTGCATGGTATAATACGTGTAAAGCACCAGTAGCATAAAACTTAAAACAAAGAAAAAATTACGTTTGCTTCATATTCTTGTAGGCCCACATCGTTTTCAAGTATTAAATAAAATGTCAAAAACTACTGTAAAGACTAAGAATTAAGTTATATCGTCTTATAGGTATAAAGATATAATTAATATAAAATATTACATCTTAATTCCCTCAAAGCAACAAGAAGGTGTAAAACCTGCCGCCTCTTCATTTCGTTGTGCATTAATATTTAGGATTCTTGTTAAATTTTGCGTTGATTCCTTCAAAAATCTAAATATTCTCCTGAAATTTTCGTCGTTACACAGTTATAAATAATTATTCCTGTCTCTCATCTCTATAATCCGGGAATTTAATGCTCGTAGACACAAATTTTCCTTTGATAGTCATCCAGCTGATCTTTTACCTCCATCTTGCATACATGAAGCCTGGTTTTAAACCTACCCCAGCCGTGGTCTCTGCTTTAGACCATGGTTTCAAGCCATGGCTCAAAAATGGAAAAGACCTCGTTTTATAAATCCAAACGACGTGGTCTAGACCTCGTTTTAGAAATCAACCCTCCTTAGAGTTGGCAGCACTGCTATGTATTAACGATTGACGACTGTCACATGATCACAATAAAGACTATTAACACGTCTTGTAAATTACATTCCAATGTTGGAAATCTTTCTTCAAACGTTACTCGCACTGACTGGAGGTTCAAGGCTCAGGTACGCTGCTAGACTCTACAACTTCAGGTTTTACCGCCATGTTGACTCATTGCTAGCGCGTTGGGTTAATAAGCCAGGGGGGCCGGAGTATTTTTTTTCTTGTACGGAGAAGGGACCCGAAGGCTTGCACTGCATTCAGCCTAAGGTTTATTGTTTTTACCACTCCTGTTTGTGTAGGCGAACGGCGTCGCTCTTAGGTTAGTTAATTATCCCAAGCTCCTTCCGAATGGCTGCAGTAACCAAAGTCTTATTTAGTTCTTATTGTAACAATGTCTTTTACTTGTACGCAGCTTTTCATTTCCATGTTTTGTAACATTAATGAATTCTAAAATATTATACAGCAAGTAAAACTTCAACGGATTTATCATTCACAAAATAAAATAATAGACATAGAGTATCAGCGGTAATGTCTGAATAGATATTGCCTTTTCCGTTCTGTAGTTAATAAATCTCTAACTCAGATTGAATTTATTCTCATAGGATATAAAGAATTTTTTGTTATCGGAGCATTTCACTCTCCCATATTCTCTTTCGAGACTAAGCGCCTTGAATGTCGGCAATTTCTCTGGCACGCATGAGATTCGGGCTGCTCTTCTACAACGCAGGAACTATTTTCACTGCTTTGTTAATGAAACCGAAGATAATAAAATGTACTGTAGCTGCTTAGGCTACCTTTCAGTTTTCTTTTCGTGGCAAGATATTATTTTTTAACATACATTTACCTCTTCACCCAGAGAAAAGTAAGGTTTTCACTGAAAATCAGTACATTCATTTTTCTCATTTCGTCTAATAGTAATTCCTCATTTTAATCACATATATAGGTTCCCTACATTTTCTAGTGTTTATAAAATATGATATTGCCCCCCCCCCCTTAATAAAAGATGTGGGTCATTCCATATTATTTGCAGATGACACAAGTATAGTAATTACAGCCAATACCTCCAACACATTCCAATCTTCAACAGAGGAAATTCTCTTCAAAATATGTTACTGGTTCTTTGTGAATCAATTGGTATTAAATTGTAACAAAACTAACATAATTCAATTTAAATCCTGTGCAAATTCAACCTCGCAAATTTCTAGCGCTATAATTAACAATAGATCCCTATTAGAAACAACAACAACCAAATTTCTTGGCTTAAAAATTGATAATGTGTTAAACTGGAAAAATCATATGGAAGAAGTTATCTCCAAACTGAATTCAGCTTGTTTTGCTATTAGATCTTTGAAAAAGATTGTGAATATCAATACCTTAAAAACAATATACTTTGCATACTTCCACTCGATAATTAGTTTTGGAATAATATTCTGGAGAAGTTCCACAGATAGTAACAGTTTATTTGTTACAAAAAAAAAAAAAAAGGATTAGAATAATGGTAGGTGCCAAATCTAGGGAATCGTGTAGGACTATTTTCAAAAAACTACAAATAATGCCCATGGCTTGTCAGTATATCTTTTCATTAATAATCTTCCCCGAATGTAATCGTGAAAACTTTGTAACTAATTCACCAGTATGGTACGTTTAACCAAAGGTCCCGGGTTCGATACCCGGCCCCGGAACAATTTTTCCCTCGAAATTATTCAAATTAACTTTACAGGGAGTTATTCCTGAAAGCTTAATTTGCGTGTTTATTTACTTAGTTATTAATTTATTTACTTATTTATTTATTTATTTACTTATTTACCTACTTATTTACTTACTTGTTTATTTATTTACTTATTTATTTCATTACCTATTTATTTATTTACTTATTTACTTAATTACTTACTTATTTACTTACTAACTTACTTATTACTTATTTAAAATTTATTTGTTTATTTACTCATTTATTTACTTAGTTACTTACTTATTCATTCATTCATTCATTCATTCATTCATTCATTCATTCATTTACTCATTTATTTACTTATATATTTACTTGTTTATTTACTTATTTATTTATTTAATTATTTACTTATTTATTTATTTAGTTATTTACTTATTTATTTACTTATTTATTTACTTATTCACTTATTTATTTATTTACTTATTTACTTATTTACTTATTTATTTATTTAAATATTTACTTATTTATTTATTTAAATATTTACTTATTTACTTATTTATTTATTTATTTATTTATTTATTTATTTATTTATTTACTTATTTAGTTATTTATTTATTTATTTATTTATTTATTTATTTATTTATTTATTTATTTATTTATTTATTTATTTATTTATTTATTTATTTATTTATTTATTTCTTACGATGGAATTAAGACCATTAGGACTTCTCTGCCGCAGCACCAGAAATACAAATAGAAACAGAGGGGAAAAATAAAAGTACAGAAAAATAAAATGACATTAAATACAAATGCAAAATATTATAGGATATTAGTTTTCTAATTTAGTAATTAAAATAAGTTATTAAACGTCTAAATCCAAGTAAGTGACTGATTGTACAAATTATGTGAAGAGAAACAAATCTTACAATTATTTCGAAGGTAATACCACAGTGTAGTATATACAGTCACGAAGCTCAATATGTAGTAAATATGCATCCATAGATAGTTGCTAACCACTGGGATCACTACTATCGCCTCAATGCAGACACTTTCCCTAGCAGACGATAAAATGTATTGTACTTTAGCTATCGTGTTTTTTTTTTTTTTTTTTGAAAAATTTAACACCTTCCTTCCACTACTGAAATATGAAATACATAATGTTTACATATTATTTCCATAAAGTATATATTATATTTTATAAAGTCACCTTCCTGGATCTTTCGAAAGGATAACTCTGACCTCTTTTTCTTACAATTTATAGTGCTACAAACGTCTCCTTGTCCAATATTGTTGTTCAAATTAATGTATTTTAGCCATTTACAGTTATTACAACCGATAACCAACATTTCACAGTTTACACAACTTCTCACAACTTTGCGAAATACGGCACAGTCAATGCCTTTTCGATCTAGACCAGGTCGTAATGTATGTTCGGGTTTTCTATATCAGTGTATGGAGCTCAGTGAAATATTATATTATAATTTTATTGCGTATCATTGCTAAGTTTTATTTAGTGTAATGTGTCCATAAGTTTCGTTTACTTCTTGTTGCATAATATGTTGCAGAAATAATTACAAAACTGTGTTATTTTAATGTGAAGAGAATTTTACATGTTAACATAATCTGTTCGCATCAACATTTTAAATTTAGTATTGAAGCTATTTTGAGGTTTGATAAAAAAGAATATGAGTTAAATATAGTAAACATAACCTATAATTTTCATATGATATAACATACATATGTAATGGCAGGGCATTGGAGACCAATAAAATTAGACAGAAGGGGGAAACTGGTACAGTACACATAATCTATAATTTCAACATATCTAAATATCCGTGCAGTGCAACTGAAAATTATTTAATCGTGGATAATTGAATGTACAAGAATTTCTCAATATTTAATCGAAATAAAGGCTAGTATTACACATACGAACAACATAATTTTCACACCAAAAATAATATTACAGCTTAACTCGCAAGTGAATTATATCTGAAGTGTCTCATAATCATTGTTTTAAATATTATTAATGCAATTACACTACTTTTAGAGAAATATATATTACTATTTACGCATTCAAACTAATTTATATGGTTGTAACGCCGCCCTTCGTGATCGGGTTAAGCTAGTCACATGGTCTGCCTTATGGCCTGTATTAGATCGCGATAGTGGCACAGTCTATTGTTCCTAGTACACACAGCGCTCCAAGCGGCTAGCAATTATCGCGAGAAATGCAAAAAATCATCCAAAGTTTCGTGACTGTATGTACTAGACCAGTAGTGTCAGAGTTGTAAGCTCCGAAACCGGTTGTGGTGCTAGAGACGTCCAGTCGGAGCGTGAACTTGCTTATGTCTGTGGAAGCACCGGAGCACATAACGAGTTATAGTGGAGCGCTCCGCTCCGTTTAGGCTGTGTCTGACAACGCTGTACTAGACTGTGGTTTTACTACATATCTAATATTGATTCGTACCATAATGATTTCCTGAATTTAAGATCATGACTATCATATTATGTTAAAGTGATATTGTTAATAGTAGACCAATAAAGTTAATTAACTTCTACAACTTCAAATAGCAAAATAAATTAAAATTACATCATCACGTAAATATATTTATTTACAAGCCTTGATGGTATTAAACACTAATTACAGACCAACACCATTTCAAACATCAAAGGCATCCATATTTTAAAAAAATTGTATATTTTGTGACAATCCGTAATGAATTTTATGTTTACACCGTTTTTCACAAATATAATACTATAATTCCGCCACAATATAACACATCCTTCCCGAGTTCTAAATAGACTGGACAGCAATGGGACTTGAATGATGACAGGAAGAATAAAATCGGAATTCGTAAATAGAAAATTAAGTAAAAGGCATTGTTACAATCAGTGGCGTAGCATGAAATTTTGAGCAGGGGAAGCTAACTCAAGTTGTCTTTCATGTATGAGGAAACATGTTGCGTCTTAAAATAAATAGTAGACGATGTCAAGTCAGCAGTCCGAAGATTGGTTGGAACCTCATAAGTAACACCAATAAGGCATCATCTCAAATGGCAGTAAAATATGATTTCATGGTTTACACATATCTCTATGGACACATACAGTACGTATAATTTAACATTAGCTCACTCCCTGTCGTATTTAGAAAAACCACAATATTAACGTTCAATAGATACAGTGTTAGTAAAATTACATCAGTCAACGTTAAAAGCCACCGGCGTAGCTCTGTCGGCTACGGCGCTTGCCTGCCGATCCGGAGTTGCGTTCGGGCGCGGGTTCGATTCCCGCTTGGGCTGATTACCTGGTTGGGTTTCTTCCGAGGTTTTCCCCAAAAGTAAGGCAAATGTCAGGTAATCTATGGCGAATTCTCGGGCCTCATCTCGCCAAATACCATCTTGCTATCACCAATTCCATCGACGCTAAATAATCTCGTAGTTGATACAGCATCGTTAAATAACCAAGTAAAAAATCAACTTTAAAATCTTAATCAGAAGATTATTTTTGACTACATAAATTAGTGTCAGGAACTGTTATTTCAGTCGTTATTTATTATATCAGCCACAGTGCACACTAACACTTCAACTGAACACAACTCACGAAAGGGATAACTCGGAAGCTAATTCTTTCCAATGCTAAAGCTAGCTTCTTGTGAGCCTTGCGACCAGGGTAGTTTAGTTAGAAAGGGATGGAAAATCTGCTGGGTGCGTTACATAGAAGAATATGTAAAAGAAACGAGTCTGTGGAGGGGATTGTAAGCTGGTGTGTGCAGGCTTCATGTTTACTGCTGCATCACAAATCATCCTGAACTGCCGCATCACAACATTTAAGGCGTACTTATAAATTGTATTAAAATTAATAATTAATTGTGTTCATAAACTGCAGTTTATTATGGAGTTATTAACTGGGGAAGCTGAGCTTTTTAGCTTACAATGACGCTACGCCACTGGTTACAATAAGAAATAAATAAGACATCATTGATTACTGCAGCCATTCGGAAGGAGCTTAGGATAATCTAACCAACACCGAGGCCGTTCGCCTACCCAAACAGGAGTGGTAAAAACAATAAGCTTCAGGCTGAATGCAGTGCAAGCCTTCGGGTCCCTCCTCCGTACAAGAAAAAAAATATATTATTCTGGGCCCCCTGGCTTATAAACCCAACGCGCTAGCAATGAGTCAACATGGCGGTAAAACCTGAAGTTGTTGAGTCGAGCAGTGTACCTGTGCCTTGAATCTCGAGTGCATGTAACTTTTGAAGAAAGATTTCCAACAATGGAATGTAATTTACAAGACGTGTTAATAGTCTGTATTGTGATCATGTGACAGTCGTCAATCGTTAATACATAGCAGTGCTGCCAACTCTAAGGAGGGTTGATTTCTAAAACGTCTAGACCACGACCATGGCTTTAAACCGCGTTTGGATTTATAAAACGAGGAATTTTCCAATTTTCTGAGCGATGGCTCGAAACCATGGTCTGAAGCAGAGACCACGGCTGGGGTAGGTTTAAAACCAGGCTTCATGTATACAAGATGGAGGTAGTAGATCAGCTGGATGACTATCAAAGGAAAATTTGTATCTACGAGCATTGAATTCCCGGATTACAGAGATGAGAGACAGGAATAATTATTTATAACTGTGTAACGACGAAAATTTCAGGAGAATATTTAGATTTTCGAAGGAATCAACGCAAAATTTAACAAGAATGCTAAATAATAATCTACAACGAAATGCAAGTGGCGGCAGGTTTTACATCTTCTTGTTGCTTTGAGGGAATTAAGATGTAACATTTTAATTATTCTTTATGCCTGTAAGATGATATAGCCTAATTCTTAGTCGTTAAGTAGTTTTGGACATTTTATTTAATACTCGAAAATGATGTGGGCCTACAAGAATATGAAGCAAACGTAATTTTGTCTTTTTTTTTTAGTTTTATACTACTGGGGCTTTACACGTAGTATACCTATTATATGTGAAAATAGAACCATGCAACATTTTAGTTTTAATTGGAATTTTAATCCAGTTAACATTTAGGTTATTAATTCCTCAGAACCAGGTTTTCAGGTAGTTAATGTTGGTAGTATTATAAACAAATGATAAAGAACAATATAAACGCTCAACTTGTGCTAATTATTTCGGCCATATCATTCTGGTACCTATGTCCGTTCCTTATTAAATATTAAGTAATGCTAGTATTTTAAACGCAAATATTATATTCTGTAAATTAGTAAATATAACAATACCTTAGCTGAGAACAAAAGGATGTGACTTACTGCAGTTCAATAAAAATATTAATCCAGATGTTCATTTCTTTCTAATATCGACTGTTTGCAGGAATAAAAATCGATTCTAAGCTGCGTTGCCATATATAAAACCCACGAACCTCGGTTTCTTCTCAAGCCGCGTCTCGACTTCGTTTTAGAAATCGCGTAAGGATTCAGACCTCGATCGCGGTTCAAAAGCCGAGGTTTGGATTTATCACTAGTTGTAGGGAATTTTAATGCCATCTAGGGATATAGGGATAATTTACCCTAAATTCATTGTTTCTGGGGATTTCTTGATCTCTCCCTTAAAATTAAGTCTTTTCTTTCATATCATCTTCTATTTAATTTTGATAAACTAATTAAAATGAGTTAAATAATTTTTAGAATTATATTTTCTAGCAAGAATAAATATGTGACTTTCCATTTTTATCATATTCCTCGTTTATGTAAGACAGAGGTCTCCAAAAAGCATATCGTCATTCGTACTCTCGATACTGCCCGCCGAACACAGGGTGCTGTAAGGCTAGAGAAAGGGGAGAGACTCTTACCTCAACACATGGAAGCGATCAGTGGGGGATCGCGGCAACAGTCTGCTTATGTTTACAAATAATAACATCAAAAAAAAAGAAATATCATACGTTTGTATATTATTTTGACATACTATGAAGCTGGAGCCCCGTCTGTTGCTATTGACACAAGCCACTGAAAATTCAACCTCTTCTGTTCTATAGTGCCTTTCAGTCCCTGGAAAAGATCTTCTCCATTTGTATTTTGTAATTACATCTAGAAGACATTCAGACATAGTAAAATGTTCATAAACTCCTCGGATGAAAATGGCTAGGTGAGATTTATCATTTCTATCTGTGTTTTCGTCCAATTCAAGTGAGTAAGCCACAAACTGGATAATTGTGGTTTCAACTTTAGATTCAATTGCATTTACAATCTTGAAATTCCTTCTCTGAACTGTATTTGGAAACAATTTAATTTTCTTAAACTTTGACTTTGTTCTGGACACAGTATTTTAGTAACGTCCTGTATGCACGATTTTATAAATGATGCTTCTGTAAAGAGCTTCATTGATTTTCCAATACTCCAAGCTAGAACATAGCTACCAAGAAGCTGTTTTCGTATAAGACTGAGGACACGTGTGTGATTTGTGTTTGTATTTTCTTGTTTTATATTTATCAAAATATTTGTAGGCCTACGCATTTCACCTAAAATTAAACGAAAAACTATATGTTTGTCATGCGGAACCGAGTGTAAACGTATTGTAATATACTGATTATTATGTATAACCAACAGTTATACAGATAGCCACAAAATAAATTATTTTCACATGTCCAACATGCTTGTAATTTTATGATATTCTTTGTGAAGAGTCCAGTATTGTCGTCGCATGTTGATTTTCGATACACCCTTAAAAATTTTCATACACAATAAGTATTTCACATTCTCCCCAGTAACACAAAAAAATTCTCTTCCTAGTCATCCTTCAATGTACTGCGTCCATGATTAGAAGACATTGTGAAACGGTGGAACACTCCGACCAACACAATGATAATGGCAGTCCGCCACTGCTTTTCGTTTGTGCATAAACATTGAGTACAGTACAAGTGGGGATGGGTAAAGCGGAGCGCGCTCATTACGTACTGGCTTCGGTTCTGTTCAGGGGCTACTCTCGAGTACGCTTTTGGAGACGTCTGATATGATAGAAGAAAAAGTATCACCGGAGATCATGTGACGATTCTTCTCCGGTTTCTCTACTCGCAGCATTTTATCGTAGGAAGGTAATTGGATAAGGTAGTTGCATGAGTGTGTTTGTGAGTGGAAAGTTCCCCTTTTCTTTACTGAATTTTGCATCGCTTGAGTTCATTACTACCCTGTTTAAGATTACGGTGATTTTGTAACAGATTAAGAATCGTACCTTTCCAAAAGGGCTTCAGTCCATTTTTTGGCAAAACGGGTTTTCCGTTAGAATTGGTACTTTAGCGGGTTCATGCACCATTCTACAACAAAACTGTGAACTGTAGGTATAGAAATGTTGTTCCTTTACAAAGAACTTAGTGTGAAGCTGTATGGGTTTGTACAGATCCTTGAAAAGATACATTCTTCAGACCAGTACGTGTAAAATGTGTGTGTTAGAGTTCAGTGTGTACAACATTATGTGAAGACTTCCATGCAAGCGTCAGTACTGAAACTGAATTCTTAGTTGCGAATTATGTATAGGTATTGTGTGTGTTTATTCATTTAATTAAAAAAGTTAAGATACTCTACAAATTTAGTGTGCAAAGATCTATAAATGTATCTATGGTTACATGTAATTTCTGCAACATTTCAACGGATAGTGACTAGATAAGTGTTTGTGGTTTTTCTTTAAATTGCCGATGTCCCGCGCTGGACCATATTAAATCTGGTCAACCTAATGTATTCGGACATGTTGGCCGGAGATTCTATTCGTGGTGCAACAGATGGAAGACCCGGCTTAGCGGGACAGTATAATTAACAAGCAAACATTCCATAAAGGGTGCACAAAAACCAATTTGGGTGAAGTTCATCGAAATGCTCCTTGTTTTGCCTGATTACAACCTCTCCCTTACATGTCATTCATTTACAAGGTTTGCATACTCCTACCGTTGTTCCCGAAGACGCAACCGTGGCTAAACCTAATAATTATTTTGATTTAATCTAGATGTTTCCGTTTTTTTAATTTTATAAATGGAAGCAACTCCATAGATATATCTTCTATAAATTAAGTCATTATTATGACACTGCACAAAAGATGAAAGTATTGCAACGATTCAAGTGGACAACATTATTAGATTACGCCTACTCACCGAGATTATGATCTCTGCTGCACTCCTACGAGTAGAAAGTACTTTCTAGTGGACAAGGGATCACGCATTACATAACTATCAATCATTACTCTCATCAGAATGTCTCAAATATACACGCTGTCTAGCGTTGCCTGGAAGCCACGGCTGTATGGAAAAGTACTCCCCAACTAAAGAATAACGTGATGTAAATTGTAAACTTTAGAACACCATCTACACCGAAATGTATCACTCCGCCGTTGTTACATATCCTTGTCACATCACTTAACAATATCTTTACATCTGTTCATATGCTAACAATGAAAAAAAAGTTCGCCTTTACATAAGTTTAAAATAATCTCTTAAAAAAATTAATGATAAAATGAAAATGAAAGTATTCCCAAGAATTGTTATATGGGTGAAAAATGTGAGTTCAACAGCCAATCAGGGCTCTGAGCACCATTTGCATGTATTTATATCACTTCATTCTTTATTGTACAGATTCTATCACCAGTTCAAAGTGTTGTATTCAGGGATGTATTTCAGCCTTGGCTGGCCCTGACAGGGTCAAGGTACTATTTTTTGAGGCCAGGAGGCGACAGAGCACTTCTGTATCTGCAAAAAGTTATTTGATTCGTAATTAAACATTTTCATAGTGAATTGTACTCGGCAGAACCAACGACCACTATATCTAGATTTGAATCCATAGAATTTCCGTCTGATATTCTGTAGATATTTCTGCGAAAATTGTGGTCGAGAATTATTAAATTTTAAGGAAATCGATGTAAAAGTAATAATAAATATTTTCGTAAATATCCCAGAAACAAGAATAAATACCAGAATAATAAATTTCAAGTTGTCTATAAATATACAAATATAAGGTAAAGCAGTAGTAAAAAACAGATTTAAAAAAATGGTGGTGGTGGTGGTGGTGGTGGTGGTGGTGGTGACGGTGGCGCGACGGCGAAAGAATACGTTAATAATTACCACCGGTACTACTGAAGTCCCAGTCAGGGCACTTTTAGGCTTATAAATTTGCCACTGGTTGTACTGCGCTATCTCATGTGAGCGTAAATGGTATTTGAGTCGTGACGGTCGTCCAACATCAAGTCGATAAACGACTCCAAATCAAAAAATGCCGAACTGATAGTAAGATATTGATAAAAGTACAAAAGACTTCCGTCTGTATTTGATAGAGTTAAGAAATTTTTTAATTATCGTTAGTCACGTCTTTACACACCGGGACTTGAATTCAAATCTATACAAGTATCTTCTAGGTAAACATAAGACCATTACCTCCATAATGGTACAAACTCAGCTCTTGTAGGTATATTTTACAGAATGAAAGATTGGTTAAATAATCAATTGTCCTAACATGATTCGAGAATTATATTGAACTAGTTTGTTGACAATCGAGAAAATTTGAACCAGATTAAAGATCGAAATACATATATTAATCAAGAGAGTAAAATTTGCAAGGCAACTAAAATTACATCTTCAATTTAAACTATATAAGATCGAGATATTTTTGCTTTTTCTGGCTAATTTCAGTATTTCTGGTAGGTCTAATTTCTCTGTTCTAACTTGTGCAACTGCAAAGATAGAGCTGTGGAACCAGCAAAAACAAAGATCTTAGATTTCGAGTCAGCAATGACAAAGATGTATCAATTCAATTCGAACCAACGACACAAATGTTTCAATTCCAGTTAGTAGAGACACATGTTTCAATTCAATTTCAGTCAACGACGCAACCGATGCGACGCGCACAGGCAGACTAGATGTGAGAAGCGGCAACGGAACAACTGTGAGGAGCAGGCAGCGGAAGAGTTGTGAGGAAGAAACAACGGAACAACTGTGAGGAGGAGGCAGCAGAGCAGTTGTGAGGAAGAAACAACGGAACAACTGTGAGGAGGAGGCAGCGGAACAGTTGTGAGGAAGAAACAACGGAACAACTGTGAGGAGGAGGCAGCGGAACAGTTGTGAGGAAGAAACAACGGAACAACTGTGAGGAGTAGGCAGCAGAATAGTTGTGAGGAAGAAACAACGGAACAACTGTGAGGAGGAGGCAGCGGAACAGTTGTGAGGAGGAGGCACCGGAACAGTTGTGAGGAGGAGGCAGCGGAACAGTTGTGAGGAGGAGGCACCGGAACAGTTGTGAGGAGGAGGCAGCGGAACAGTTGAGAGGAGGAGGCAGCGGAACAATTGTGAGGAGGGTGCTGCGAAACAATTGGACAAGGCAGCAGCGGAACAATTGTGACAAGGAGGCAGCGGAACAATTGTGACAAGGAGGCAGCGGAACAATTTGACAAGGAGGCAGCGGAACAATTTGACAAGGCGGCAGCGGAACAATTTGACAAGGCGGCAGCGGAATAATTTGACAAGGAGGCAGCGGAACAATTGTGACAAGGAGGCAGCGGAACAATTTGACAAGGCGGCAGCGGAACAATTTGACAAGGAGGCAGCGGAACAATTTGACAAGGCGGCAGAGGAACAATTGTGACAAGGAGGCAGCGGAAAAATCTGACAAGGAGGCAGAGGAAAAATCTGACAAGGAGGCAGCGGAAAAATTTGACATGGCGGCAGCGGAACAATTTGACAAGGCGGTAGCGGAACAATTTGACAAGGAGGCAGCGGAACAATTTGACAAGGCGGCAGCGGAACAATTTGACAAGGCGACAGCGGAACAAAAGTGACAAGGATGCAGCGGAACAATTTGACAAGGCGGCAGCTGAACAATTGTGACAAAGGAGGCAGCGGAACAATTTGACAAGGCGGCAGCGGAACAATTTGACAAAGCGGCAGCGGAACAATTGTGACAAGGAGGCAGCGGAAAAATCTGACAAGGAGGCAGAGGAAAAATCTGACAAGGAGGCAGCGGAAAAATTTGACATGGCGGCAGCGGAACAATTTGACAAGGCGGTAGCGGAACAATTTGACAAGGAGGCAGCGGAACAATTGTGACAAGGAGGCAGCGGAACAATTTGACAAGGCGGCAGCGGAACAATTGTGACAAGGAGGCAGCGGAACAATTTGACAAGGAGGCAGCGGACCAATTTGACAAGGCGGCAGCGGAACAATTTGACAAGGAGGCAGCGGAACAATTGTGACAAGGAGGCAGCGGAACAATTTGACACGGCGGCAGCGGAACAATTGTGACAAGGAGGCAGCGAAACATTTTGTGAAGGAGGCAGCGGAACAATTTGACAAGGCGGCAGCGGAACAATTTGACAAGGAGGCAGCGGAACAATTGTGATAGGGAGGCAGCGGAACAATTTGACAAGGCGGCAGCGGAAAAATTGTGACAAGGAGGCAGCGGAACAATTGTGACAAGGGACAGCGGAACAATTGTGACAAGGAGCAGCGGAACAGTTGTGACAAGGAGGCTGCGGAACAATTTTGACAAGGGACAGCGGAACAATTGTGATAAGGGGCAGCGGAACAATTGTGACAAGGGGTAGTGGAACAATTGTGACAAGGGGGCTGCGGAACAATTATAACAAGGAGGCAGCGGAACAATTGTAACAAGGAGGCAGCGGACTAATTGTGATAACGAGGCAGCGGAACAATTGTGACAACGAGGTGGCGGAATAATTGTGACAAAGAGGCAGCAGAACAATTGTGACAACGAGGCAGCGGAACAATTGTGACAAGGAGGCAGCGGAACAGTTATGACAAGGAGACAGCGGAACAATTGTGACGAGAAGGCAGCGGAACAATTGCGACAACGAGGCAGCGGAACAATTGTGACAAGGGGCAGCGGAACAATTGTGATAAGGAGGCAGCGGAACAATCGTGACAACGAGGCAGCGGAACAATTGTGACAAGGGGCAGCGGAACACTTGTGATAAGGAGGCAGCGGAACAATTGTGACAACGAGGCAGCGGAACAATTGTGACAACGAAGGAGCGGGATAATTGTGACAAGGAGGCAGCGGAAGAGTTGTGAGAACTGGCAAAAGCGTGAGAAGCAGGGACGTTTGAATCGTAACGAGAAGCGTAGTAGCATACGCAACAAATTAACTAGTAACCAGCAAAATAAATGTTCTTTCTTAACTAATGAATTATTTAATGTTAAAGTCAATTATGCTGTCATATTGATAAAGTACTTAACTAATTATTTTATATAATAAAGAAGTGTTATGTTGAAAGCTACTTCTTGTTTCTCAATTCGTGATCGAGTTAGAATTAGGCAGCTGGAGTACTTCTTTGACGTGGACACGTCACACATTCTTCAATGTAAGAATAAAGTTACATGATTTAGTCGTATTATAAAGTAGTTTGAATATCCGGTGCTGGGTTCCAGATTCCTTTACATATATGCTTTAAATTCTGTTAGCATTAATTAAGACAGAGGCAATACCAGAAGGAAACCATGGAATTTCCACAAATGTTGGATGAACAGCGTGATTTTAATTGGAGTAACGCTTAAGCATGAAACTCTAATAATTGCTGAAGTTGTATCCTTCATTCTCGAGAACGGGTTTCTGACGTTACATACGCCTTGCGGAACGTGGAAGAACGAAGATGTACTGAGAGTGACATTTTGAGTATGGACACATAATGGAAAAGCATATATTCAAAAGCTGTTTTTCTGTATATGATTTTGGTTACAACCAAGGAATCAAATTCATGAATATATCTCATGAACGAACCCAGACCCCTATGTGACCATATCGTACTTCCTGCTACTAATTTAATAGTAACGGATACCAAACACTTCCTTGGATACAGTGGGAATAGTGTAATTCTATCTACAGGACGAAGGATTGTCAAACTTGACACCGAAAGAAATCAAGTGTCTCCAGCAATGGGACATAAGGATAGAAAAGTGCAGTATGTAATGGAATGCAATTGATAGCAAACACTTGTTGAAAATTTTTCATGTTACACAGTAACCAAATCTCTATTTTTTTCGAATGGGCTTACAACTACGATTTGGTCACCCTATTTTTTGTTTTCAAGTATTACGCACAAGTTCTACGCATTTCCTAACAATCCATTTCCTTACGTAGCGAATTATACGTATTCATTTTTTGACTTTATTTTCCACTAAAATATAACGGCCGTATTCACAGACATTTTTAGCGCGGGCTTCCGGTGGATGACCAGCGTTTTTCGTATTCACAAAACAGTGTTAGCTATATGATATGATCTGAATTCTGTACTAGTAACCAGTGGATAGCCGGGGCTAGCTTAGTACGCTCGTAGCGCGTGCTGCGTAATGTCTATGAATACCACCCTAAGAGTCTTACTTGAATTTTATTTTTATATTATTAGGTTATTTTACGACGCTGTATCAACATGTCTGGTTATTGATCGTCTGAATGAGATGAAGGTGATAATGCCGGTAAAATGAGTCCGGGGTCCAGCATCGAAAGTTACCCAGCATTACGAATTGTACGTATTCAATTTTAGAGTTTATTTCCCACTAAAATTTAACAGTCTTAGTTGAATTAAAAATTTACATCAAAATAATAAAATAATTTTTTTTTTCCTCCATTACATACAAAAGAGCATATATGTGTATAAATTATTTTTGTTATATTTTAATTATTCTGGTTTTTAAAAGCTGAGACATGACAGTTAAGCGGCCAAGCTTGGAACTACAGCGCTATATTGCCAATATGGACTACCATGCTGCCAGTTGATGGAAGCCGGCAATTGGCGTTAAGATTGCAGACGTTAAAACATTCACTGACAATTGACGCGAAGATAAGAAAACAATACAAAAATCGACAGAGAATCAAAGACCAACCATACCAATGCTAACATTGTGTGCACAATAAATGTTGTCAAGAGAGCTATTAGGCACTCACAACGTGGGAACTGTAAGTTTGGCAACTCAACTGTTGTTACCATAGCAACAGGCCTACCACGCTATGTGATATTCAGTTGTTTTTCCGATCGCAACGCTCCTGTCATGTCCCATCTTTAAAAAAGAAACAAGTATAGTTCTAATACCATTTTATTTGTTGGACAATGTGCTCACTCCAATCTGATCTACAATATACAGGACATCATTTTATTTTTACTAACATTTTTAATATTAACCTGGCTATACCTTTGGATGAAAGGTCTAGAACCGGAAACACCGCTTGCTCCCTCTTCCAAGACTGGAGTTCGATGATATTGTCATAATATACAAACAAATCACTTTGCTAGGTATAGGACGGAAAAAAAGTAGTTCATCCATTTATGTAAACTAGGAAATATCGCAATTTTGAGTTTGATAATTTTCATTAGGTTTTTGTTTAATCAAAATACAGTACCGTATTAACAACAAGTGTTTTTACACACGAATTGAGCTATCCATTCGGACGTATTAATTATGTAGTGTACATTGTACTGTTACAGCACATTAGCGTAAAATATAGAGAATGAAGTTAAATTGAAAAATAATTATCATAATATGGATATTTAAACACATTTTTGAAAATGGTGGCCGTACATTTAGATACAGGCTTCAGTTCTTTTGTGCATATTATCGCACTATAGACTATTGTACCTAATTCCAATTACCAGTTTCGTCCTTCGTACTAGTAACTCATGTTGAAATAATTCTGTACCCACTCTATAAAAGAGCACCTTACGTACTGAACATTTAATCTTCACTTCTGCCTGATCCGAAAAAATAAAATTACTCATAAATGCTATCTACCGTCCGATCAAGTGGTTTTGTCGCAGGGTCGTAGAAAGGGGAGAGGGGAATCACGTGATAGTTAATTACTTAACGAGGCCCTTTTATTTTAAGTTATTTTAAACAGTTGTATAATATTACGTACACGTCTAATTCCTAACAGAAATTAATGTTTTCAGAAAAGAGCTAAGACAGCCCAGCTACTAGACTTTACAGAGGGGCGAACAGAAGCAGGTGGGAGAAACCGGGATGCGACGTAGGGAAACGGACGACAGTACCTGTGCGAAAATATGATTCAATATTAAAAGCTCTTTCGTCACTGGAAAACGCGAACATATTTATGGAACGTACTATACTCACTAACTCAGTACTGCATATGCGGCCTTGGTTCTGTGTGAAGGACGGTTCGGAAGTTTACTAGTAGAGGGGTGGGAGTGAAGTACATTCAAAAACTCAGGTACAATAAAAACTGAAGTAAAAATAAAATGATGTCTCTGTACAATACCTACTATGTTGCAAGCTCAGTCTTTCGAAACTCAGAAAACTGAAAGGACAATTTTAAACAAATCTATACAATAATATACGAGTGTATCTAATCTATATAATAATTCATTCATCCGTAAACACATAAAAATAATCTTTCTTTTAAAAATGAAAAGAAAGCAATGCTCCCACTTCCACAACATCGATGGACGCTACGCACCTGGTCAACTACATCACAAACAAGACGCAAGTGTTCGTGTGCGAAACACGTCAATAAAGTCTATGAACAACTATAGTCCCGTCGCTCTTATTTCCGGCAGCCAATCACGTTGTAGGTCGGCTACATTTAAACGTGTGCGTCCTGTCATTCGCTGGTGATGATGTAATGAATTTCCTAAGGCTCGATAAATACTTAATATAGTCGCCCGCCATTTTGGTTCTATCGTTGGCGTTCGCAGAAATCACACGAGGACGCTATTTGTCGCAAAATTATTTGCTCAATTCAGTGCGTTTGATTTATTATCATAGGAGCTACGACATGATAATGTTTAACGGTGAAGCAAATAGATTCCTCATCTGGTAGCTTGGCAAAGAAAGAACATAAATGGCGAACGATACTACCTACCTAGACTTTATAGAGCCTTCTTTTCCTAAGACGTAAGCAAAGGGGAGGAGTCACACCGGAAATAACAGCGACACGACTATAACCTTATCTCCATACGCCCTGGGACAGAATATCATCTCTACTTATTACCATAAATGGCAAAGTTTACACGTAAATGAATTGTGCGTTCGGAACAATCATAGGACATAAATTGCTGTGTATTCTGGGTATGATGTTCTTTGTTTTTGTGGGTGAAGACCCAGCATCGTGCACACCCCATGTTCGAGAGCCCAGTCATGTGGCCAAGAAATACTGAATCCAGGAAGAAAAAATAGAATCAAGGAAAAACTCTGACATGGGTACATACTATAAGATTTTCTTACGTGTCAGCGGCACAAATTGATATTTTTCAGATGTGAGCATGCGAACATCTACACAGTGCTGCCAACTCACCCCTGCTGGAAGTAGAAGCGACGTGAGTGCCCGCCTCCATCAACAAACACACAAAAATGTTGTTAGCTAAATAGAATGTTTAGTTTGAAAATGTAGTATAAACCAGTGAACATACGAGGGAGAGAGTGAACGTTCCTTACAGATTCAAAAGGTTTCTGAATCCTGTTATAATATAATGCAAATTTGAAAGCAGAGTCATATCTATTCAATCCCCTTAATGAAAATCTGATTCCTTTGTCCTCATTTCTTATCTCCTTGCACGAAAAATAAATCGAGGTCTGTGGGCGTGCGATTACCACAGATATGCTGATCTTCAGTTGCAAGACGCTTAGGCGGAAAACAAATTATTTTAGGCTGCTCCAAACAAGATGTTTATTGTCGTTTCAAACATCTTCAATAAATATTGCAACAAATTACAAACTACTCGTTATTAGCTACACACAGTTGCTGTGATCCTTCAAGTTAAAGTTATGAATAGCTGAACGTTTTTCTATGCAAGGAGATTCTTAGCATTATGATTCATCTAAAAATTAGTCCATACTACTTTTATAAAAAAAAAAGGTCTGAATTCGTCGAAGTATCTGATAAAAATTTATTTTGTTTTCTACAGTATACTTTATTTCACTTTATAAAAAAATCAGAATTTGTTACAAAATCTGGTAAAAAATGTATTTTGTTTCTAAAAATTAGTCCATACTACTTTTATAAAAAAAAAGGTCTGAATTCGTCGAAGTATCTGATAAAAATTTATTTTGTTTTCTACAGTATACTTTATTTCACTTTATAAAAAAATCAGAATTTGTTACAAAATCTGGTAAAAAATGTATTTTGTTTCTATAAATTATTTTACCTTATACAAAAAATCTGAATTTGTTACAGATTCTGGTAAAAAATGTATTTTGTTTCTATACATTATTTTACTTTATACAAAAAATCTGAATTTGTTACAGAAGCTGGTAAAAAATGTATTTTGTTTCTATACATTATTTTACTTTATACAAAAACACTGAATTTGTTACAGAATCTGGTAAAAAATCTATTTAGTTTCTAGACATTATTTTACTTTATAAAAAAATCTGAATTTTTTACAGAATCTGGTAAAAAAATGTATTTCGTTTCTATACATTATTTTACTTTATACAACAAATCAGAATTTGTTACGGAATCTGGTAAAAAATGTATTTTGTTTCTATAAATTATTTTACCTTATACAAAAAATCGGAATTTGTTACAGAATCTGGTAAAAATGTATTTTGTTTCTATACATTATTTTACCTTATACAAAAAATCTGAATTTGTTACAGAATCTGGTAAAAAATGTATTTTGTTTCTATAAATTATTTTACTTTATACAAAAAATCTGAATTTGTTACAGTATCTAATGAAAATGGATTTTATCTCTATACATTATTTTACTTTACACAAAAAACATGAATTTGTTAATGTACCTGAAAAAAAAATAGTTTTGTTTATATGTATTACATTACCTTATAAAAAACCTGAATGTGTTAAGGTATCTGACAAAAATTTCTTTTGTTTCTATACATTATTTTTACTTTGTACAAAATACCCGGGCGGCCGGGTAGCTCAGTTGGTAGAGCAGCTGGCTACGGACTGGAAGGTCCAGGGTTCGATCCCAGGTGGTTACAGGATTTTTTTGTCGCTGCCAAACTTTCAGAACGGCCCCTAGGTTCACTCAGCCTCCTGTAAAATTGAGTACCGGGTCTTCCCCGGGGGTAAAAGGCGGTCAGAGCGTGGTGCCGACCTCACCATCTCATTCTAGTGCCGAGTTCATGGAAAGCATTTTATACAAAAAAAAAACGCATTTCTTACGTTATCTGATAAAAATTGTTTTATTTCTACACGTTATTATATTTTATACAAGAAAACCTGAATTTGATATGGTATCTGATAAAAATTTGTTTTGTATCTATACATTATTTTACTTTATACAAAAAAAACTTGAATTTGTTAAGGTATCTGATAAAAATTTATTTTATTTCTATACATTATTTTACTTTGTACAAAGAACTTGAATTTGTTAAGATATCTGACAAAAAATGATTTTATTTCTATACATTGTTTTACTTTATATTAAAAAAACCTAAATTTGTTAAGGTATCTGATAAAAATTTTATTTTCTTTGTATACATTGTTTTACTTTGTACAGAAGAACGAATTTGTTAAGGTGTCTAATAAAAATGTGTTTTATTTCTATACATTATTTTACTTCATACAAAAACCTGAATTTGTTAAGGTATCTGATAAAATTGATTTCGTTTCTATATATTAATATTATAATTTTAATAGTAATTTATTTTCCATTACAAAGGTACAGTGTGTGGGCATTTAAACAGAAATATCTTTTTATGACCCACTTTTTCGAAAACTAGTTAAACTTGGTGTAAATTAAATCAGTTTAAGTTTGAGCTCTGGTTTAAACTTCAGTTCATCAAAAATTTTTTAGGCTGGATTAAGTTTAAGCCACGCTAATTTAAAATACGTCACGTTGAATTTCTTTTTAATTATTTATGGTAACAGATAAAACGCAATTTAGCGATACTTACATTCAACAGCTGATAGGCCTATTCTTTTATTCATCCATACAAAAGTGAGGTTACATTATATGTTCGGTAAATGATAAACACAGGAACGCCATTTCGTTAGCGTTTTAAAGTCTGTGTGATGTATTTTGTCTCACTGTGAAAAGAGAGAGAAAGGAGATATGTCTTACTTCGTCTGTGTTGTTATGGCAATGAGGGAGTGGAGCGATGCCGTACATCCATCCAGTGGCGGAAGGGACTAGTTGATACATTCTGTAGCGCAAAATAAAATAACAAAATATCTCTCTTCGTACTGTGTAATTCCGTCACTGAGCTTGTCTTTCAAGAAACTGAGTTCCGGCAGCCTGTACAATAACAAGATTTTGAAAGGAAGCCTGAAAATTTACAACCCTCCTATAATCTCCACCCTCATTTCAAGGGACTTGGTTTCATTGCTACTGAGACAAGATAAACCTTACCAAGTATAGCAAGATCTTTTCCAAGACTTGAGGCTTGTGGGCCGTCTCAAACCAAGACCTCCACTCTTCAGAGCGCCAGTCCATCGTATAGGGAATTATAAGTATGGACACTGCTCTCGGTACCTTCGATGTAGTAGTGCCTTATTTCAGTGACCTTCAATCCAGCTCTATCTGCATCAGCTGAAGCTTCTGCCTTCTTCCCCTAGAGTTGGCGCTGATATCGCATCAGCAATCGACAGCAGAAATACTCTTCAGCAGGATTCCTGTTCCACCGTTCGCGGGTGCTCGATTACACTGATCTCTACCGTTTGAAAGTGAAATTACACGCTAACGGAACGCGTGCGCCCAGAAAAACTGACCAGGGAAATCGCTCAGTGTTAATTCTTTACAATTCCTATTCGCTGGCTAGTCCTTATATACTCGGTCAGTCAAGGCCTACTGTTATCAATAAAATCAATTGGCAATATGTATCTCAGACATAATAACCTCATAAAAATATATACGTACCAGATGATACTATGAAGGAATTTAATAATTAAAATACGATCATAGTCGAGAGAGCATCCATTTTTGTGCAAGAATAATATAGTTTAATGTGCTTATTAACTGCAGCTGTATGTAAGTAATTAAAATACTATCATTTTGGTTCAGGGAGTATATATTTTGGTGAAAAAATGTTTCTTGTTATTGTTATTGTATACAAATAATTAAAACACGCTCATTATAATTAGAAACATTTGCGTTATCTCACTTGCATAAACTAATACTTTATAATAATCGCCAATTCTAGATTTGTGTAAATTAAGTGAGCTATAACGTAATTCAGCTGTTACTACTGAACAATTTTATTTGTAGAATTTCCTTTGTGCATAAAAGTACTTTACAGCCGGTGACCATAAACCCTTCAAGCAAGATTGACTGAGTGAATCTTACTACAACCGCACAAGAAGTACAATAAAGGAGGCCAGGTCAGGGTTGCCAACTGCTTTCGAAGAAAATACGGGAGACTCAGCGATCTGGAAAATTTCACATAGAAAACTGACGAATTATTCAATTCAGTTAGGCTTAAATTCAGTGCTGTCATGGAGGCCATACGGGGCCATACATCGTATGAGAACATACATTTTTTTTTAATTAATCATATGGGGGAAAGAATATTTTGTCTGTATGGAGCCATATGGCATATGGGTGCCTAAGGTTTGTACATGGAGATCTGTACAGATCATAGATTACCTCTTTCTGTTCCTAATGTATTTTGTTTGATGTTCATAAACAAAAACTGTCCACCTCTGCAGCATAGGAATCCAGAATTATATAAAATAACTAGGTAGCTGAAAGCACCCGGCGTTGCCCGGGTTTTCCTTTCTGCTTCTATTTTTAATTAAACTGGTTATTAAATTTTCGGAAATCTCGGAAACCTAACTATACACAACCAAAACGAATTGTCTTTACTAAGCCATAGAGATAAATCTTTACTTAACGTCACTTACATGAATTAATGAACTCCTTAGCCAAATGCCTGCCAGGGTTAACTCAATTTAAAACAGTTGTAAATCAGGCACCGAAAAGAAAACATTTCATCATGTGCCTGACGTTAAACTGTTGTTTTAAATGTATTTATTTGTTTGTTTTTATTTTTTTATTTACTTATTTATTTGTTTTGATTCTTTATTTATTTATATGTTTTTATTTATTTATTTGTTTCTATTTATTTTTAGTTGTTTATTTATTCATGTATTCATTTACTCATTTATTTATTTATTTATTTATTTATTTACTTATTTATTCTGGTATAGATAAGGCCATTAGGCCTTCTCTTCCACACCGCCAGAAATATAAATAGAGTAATAGAAAAATCAAACTATAAACAAAGTAAAACCCAACGAAAATAAAATTCCTTCTCCTCTTTCTGATGAGTTTCAGCATCGAATCAATATATAATACATATATAATTTAATTTATACTGATTTTTTTTTACCTCTTGACCGCTGTACACCGACTCATATCATACCCAGTTTTTTATTTTAATATAACTTGAAACTATATCTCATAAATTCAGAACATATTATATTAATTGTAATTTTATACACAGAATACAGATACAATATAAACTCGCAATAAGTCATTTTTTAACATAAAGACTAATATTCTGAGAGACGTATAGGCCTACCGGTATTTTAGAAATTAAGAGATTTTTATTTCCACAACGCTTAACATACTGTGTTGTACTAGTAGACTATTTTGTAAATATCGTCTTTATATATTTCATCTAGACTGTGACTATAAATTAAGACTTTATAATAGTATTAAGTTTTTTTCTTATTCAATATTCCAGCTGTAAAGCAATGTATGAATACCATGGAATATTAATAAATAAAATACAATAATGTTTTTAGATATTTTGGAAGCAAGCATTTCTGTCGCAAGTTTTCATTAGAAGTATCATTTTGTATATAATTAATTTCTTCCACAAAAAAATTGTATTTTGAAATTGGATATGAGAGAATATTCGTGTTGTGGATAGAGGAAGCTGGAAAATTTTTGTCTCTATCGTTTTTGACTAGAAGCACAATTATGTAAACATTAGTTGAATTATTTAATAATACTATCATTTATGATAGACGAGTTAAAAGACTCGTTTAATTTTGTGAGTAGTTACACTGTATATGTGACGAAGCCGATACACCGAGATAGCAAATTTACTGACAAACAGAAATGACTTAGCGTATGTAACATACTTTATATTTAGGTAACTTCTGCTAAAGGTGGCCCATGAATCATTTTTTAACTTTTAGGTAACTGAAAGTTTTTTGTTAGTTCAATAAAAGTGGAACAATTTTGTAAATAAACACAAGCTATCTACTCAAAATGAAGAGTATAGAGAGGAATCAGAGGAACGGTATTGAGAGACAGAAGAGGAGCGCTGTAGAGAGGCTGCTGTCTCTCTATATCTCTCCTCTGCTGCCTCTTCTTTACTCTCCTGTGATGTTTCTCTCCACCGCGAAATAATTATCCTACTTATTGATCATTATTTTAGTGCGAATCACCCCCAGACACACTCAAATTTCGTTATAAATAGGTACAAGTACTCTAAAGAAGATACACTGGATAGGATATGTAGCAATAAATAGTTCAGCGGCTATTAAACTATCCCTTCTGTTAACTTACTTGTCAAGACCTGTTGTTGTGTTATTTGACATCTTGTTCCATCCATCTGTCTGTTCTTATCAAAAATGGATTTCCAAATTGTAGGTGTATTTTTTAAATTGAGACCTTAAACAATAAATTAATAAACGATTTGTAGAAGTATCATACACCCTAAATCATACAGACGGATAAACATTTAATTTATTATTTCATTTTTAAACATTTTAACTTGTGTCTGATTTATATTAATAAATATTTCAGCGGCTATTAAACTATCCCTGCTGTTAACTTACTTGTCGATACCTGTTGTTGTGTTATTTGACTACTGTTCCTTCCATCTGTCTGTTCTTATCAAAAATGGATATCCAAATTGTATGCAAATTTTTCATAATTATTGAGACCTGAAACAATCAATTAATAAACGATTTGTTGAAGTGTCATACACCGTAATGCGTACACACGGACGTACATTTAAATTATTATTTCATCTTTTCAAATTTTAACTTGTGTCTGATTTACATATGCAATAATAGTTTTAATAATCAGGAAACTGCGAAGACCAACAAACGGATATAAATCTAAATTCTCAATTTATCTCTACAGATTGTTTACATTTGCCTCGATTAAAAATAGTACCATTAGGAAACTTAGGAAAATTAACCATGCTTTCAACATTATTTCATGGTGAGTCAAGGAAGGTGAATCTACGTCATGAGGATAATGATCATGGAGAAGAAGAAGAAGATGATGATGATGATTATTATGATTATTATTATTATTTGTGCAGAAACTTGTCCACGAACATTCGCTTAATACGCTGACGTAAAAACCGATGTTCCTCTCGCTCAGTGAAATTGTAAAACATTCTCAGGAAGAACTAACACAATATTACTCGTATCACAATATTACCAACCTTTACCCTATACTAAAACAATGAAATAGACATTAAAGGCTCAAATAAGCATTTTAGAGTACTGTAAAACTCAACAATCTTCACAGTTCTCCATGAAACGTGGATATATTTTTGAAATGTTAAATTAATGCTCAAGGAACAAAACAATTACCTTAAAGTCCCAATTATTATCATGAGGAACATTTGAACCAATGTACTTCATATAGTAGTGTAATAGTCTCTTTCAAACAATAGGCACCATGTACAAACGTCATAACCGAGAAGTAAGGAGATAAAATGAATAAATTTTTATTGGACATAAAGTTAAACTGTATTAATCAATAACAATTAAAGAAAACTGTACGAAGTATACACTAGGAAGTGTCATAATCACAGTGAATGACAAAATGTAAATAAAACATTAAAGAAGACACAAACTTATTCTAGTATTAAATCTGGCGTGTAGAAAATATGTCAGTTGGAAGAAGACTAATTCTTAAGGAATTTAGAATTCAGAATTAAAGTTCGGATTAAAAATAAACCAAAGAGAATAAGTAGCTTACTCATTGAGAAACCTGACTGGCAAAGCTGGAGGGAGCGAGATATATAGACAGGTTGGGATCGAAAAGAAAACTAAACCAGTGTGATTCGACTGAATACCTAAGAGGCATATCCATGATAGCTTGGATTCAAATCAATGGGAATACAAATATAGATCACTTATATGCGGTGGTATAAATCAAATCGTTACGATTTATGACGCAAAAATGTAATGCGGTCTGTATAAATATTCTTCGACATTTCTATTTAATTTTTATCTCGCAGGAAATTTCTCCTATCAAAACATTAACACAGTTATCCTTAAAGATGTCTGATATAGGAGTACTTACTGTACTTGTAAACAAAGCATTAGAAAGATATTAACTAAATTTCAATGATATATTGTACGTAAAGATTGCAATCCAATGTTACAAATTTGTACCTATTGACGTTCCTGTATCCAGGGTAACACATCAACAAAGCGCGTGGCGTTTTGTTAATAAACTTATTGTATCTAGACTCAGAATTGTCCGACTATTGCTAGGACACGGGATATGGATTCATATCCGTGGTGACGAATATTTTGACATGAATAATAGACCTATGTTTGTATATATGTTTATGTAGCTTGATATTGTTATATTATTAAGAAATTTGTGTGAATTTCTTCGTATTACTACATTCTAGTATATACGGTCAAGAAGCATTGGATGATTTTTTGCATTTCTCGCGATAGTTGGTAGCCGCTTTGGGCGCTTTGAGTACTAGGAACCAGGGCCGCCCTGTAGGAACAATATACTGTGTCACTGCCATCGTGATCTAATACAGGCCGTAAGGCAGACTAAGTGACTTGCTTAACCCGATCACGAATCGCGGCGTTTGAACCATATAAATTATTTGCAATACATAAATAGTAACATATATTTCTCTAAAATGTTGTGTAATTGCATTAATAAAATTTAAAACAATGATTATGATACACTTCAGTCATAGCCTAATTCGCTTGCGAATTATAGTGTAATATTATTCTTGGTGTGAAAATTACGTTGTTCGTATGTGTAATACCCTTTATTTCCATTAAATATTGCGAATAAATTTTTGTCAGATACCTTAAGAAATTCAGGTTTTTTGTATAAAGTAAAATAATGTATAGAAATGAAATGTACCTTAATAAATTCAGGTTTTTTTGTATAAAGTAAAATAATGTATAGATACAAGACAAATCTTTATCAGATACCATAACAACTTCAGGTTTTTTTGTATAAAGTAAAATAACGTGTAGAAATAAAACAATTTTTATCAGATACCTTAACAAATGCGGTTTTTTTTATAAAGTGCTTTCCATGACCTCGGCACTAGAATGAGATGGTGTGGTCGGCACCACGTTCTGACCGCCTTTTACCCTCGGGAAAGACCCGGTACTCAATTTTATTGGAGTCTGATTGAACCTCGGGGCCTTTCTGAAAGTTTGGCAACGACAAAAAAAAATCCTGTATCACCTGGGATCGAACCCCGGACCTTCCAGTCCGTAGCCAGCTGCTCTACCAACTGAGCTACCCGGCCGCCTGGTATTTTGTATAAAGTAAAAGAGAATGTATGCAAACAAAACACATTTTTGTCAGATACCTTAACAAATTCAGGTTTTTTTATAAGGTAATATATTTAGTATTTATTTATTTAACCTGGTAGAGATAAGGCCGTCAGGCCTTCTCTGCCCCTCTACCAGGGGATTACAACTATAACATAAACAATAAAATTACAGTTAATATTACATTTACAATTACAATTACAATAAAAATTAAAGTACGACAAGAATACCTGATTAATGAAAGCTAGACATTTTATCATAGAAGTTAAGAACAAAGAATATTTTTGTATTTACTGAATTACAAATTAAACCTACTATAACAAATAATTTCAAGGGAAAAATTGTTCCGGGGCCGGGTATCGATCCCGGGACCTCTGGTTGAACGTACCAGCGCTCTACCACTGAGCTACCCGGGAACTCCACCCGACACCGTCCCAACTTCTCCCTTGAAATTATTCAAATCTGCTTTACAGGGAGCTTCACCTGAAAGACTAGATTTGCATACTACAATAACAAAATTCTATAGTGACGAAATTACCGGATATTGAAATATTTTGTGATAGATTAAGAGAACTATTTACAAGAAACCATGTCTGAACGAGTCTCAATTACTGACCAAGTGCCTAGTAAGTTTGCGTTTGAATTCAATTTTATTTCGACTGTCCCTGATGCTAGCAGGTAACGAATTCCAGAGTCTTGGCAGGGCTATTGTGAAAGAGGATGAGTATGAGGAGGTACGATGGGATGGTATTGTTAGTATTGTTTCATGGCGAGAGCGTGTGTTCAGATTGTGGTGGGAAGAAAGGTAAGTGAAGCGAGACGACAGGTACGAAGGAATAGAAGAGTTCAAGATTTCGAAGAGAAGGAGAAGTGAATGTAAATTTCTTTTCTTATCTAGTTTAAGCCAACCTATTGTTTCCAGGGATGGGGTAATGTGATCATATTTATGAACATTGCTTACAAAACGTACACACAAATTATGAGCACGTTGAAGTTTCGTTTTGTTGTCGCTGGAAAGGTCAGTCAGTAAAATGTCAGCATAGTCAAAATAGGGAAATACAAGGGTCTGCACAAGGGACTTTTTTAAGCAAGAGGGAAGATGAACATTTATCCTTTTTAGCACATGGATAATAGAATATAATTTTCTGCAGGTTTCTGTGATTTGCATGTCCCAGTTGAGATTATTATCCATGTGAATGCCAAGATTTTTTACCGAAGAACTGAAAGGGATATGCACTGTACTTACTTTAACGGGAGAAATATCGAGGTGCTTTACAGCGTCGGTTTGCCGTTTGTCTCCTAATATGATTGCTTGTGTCTTTCCAGGATTGATATTAAGATGGAATTTCTTTGTCCATGTCACAATCGAGTCAATGTCTTCGTTCAATTTATCTATAGCGTCATTTATTCGATCTGAGCGGGAAGAGATGTAGCATTGAAGGTCGTCAGCATACAAGTGATAGTTGCAATGCCTTACATGAGATGTAATAGCATTGACATATATTGTGAACAACAATGGTCCGAGTACCGAACCCTGTGGTATACCTGATGTTATGTTAAGCAAGGAAGAGCTTCGATTCCCGGATACAACACATTGTTGTCTTTCCCGTAAGTAGGATTCGAACAAACTCACAGCAGTCTCTGACAAATGCAGATTTCTCAATTTATGGGTGAGCATGTCAAAATTTACAGAGTTGAAAGCTTTGCTAAGGTCAAGAAGTGTTAGTATTGTTACTTTATTAGAGTCGATTGCTTCACGAATGTCTTCTGTCACTTTAAGTAAAGCAGTGCTTGTGTTGTGTCCAGCTCTGAAACCTGACTGATACTTGTCGAATAGTTTGTGTTCGTTCATGTAGTTAGTAATTTGTCTGTGTACGATTCTTTCCAGTGCTTTTGATATGGCTGGCAGGATACTGATTGGTCTATAATCGTTCGGGTCGGTGGGAACTTTGACTTTTGGAAGAGGAAGAACGAAAGCTTGCTTCCATATTTTAGGGAAAGTTGAAGTGATTAAGGAACTATTGAATATGTGTGCAATTGTAGGTATTACTATCTCTTGTATTTTCTGTATGAGTAATATGCTAATGTTGTCTGGCCCTTGAGCTTTCGTCTTGATGCGTCGGATGGCTTTCATTACGTCAATAGGAGTGACGTCAGTAAAATAGAATTTGTCTCGAGTTGCGGGAGCTGAGTCAGGCAAAACTGTGTCTTGTTTCGTTGTGTCGTTTAAGGTCGGGTCCTTTACAAAGTGTTCGTTTAATCGGTCAAGTGGGATGGGTATGTCTGCTTGTTCACTAGCCCTTCCAAGTCCAATAACCTTCAGATTTTTCCATAACTCGGAAGGGGTTGTGTTGGGCTCTATAAGTTTGTAGGACTATTTGAGTTTAGCGTTTCTTATTAGTTGAGTCGTTCTGTTTCTTAGGTGTTTATATAAGTTAAAATATTCGTCGTTTTTATTGCGGGTGTATTTTCTATATTCTAAGTCGCGTTCGGACATCAGGCTACGTATTTCAGTAGTCATCCTAGGGGCTGGGGTCTTTCTGGTACGTTTGGTCTTAATGGTGCGTGTTTGTCATAAAGTTGAAGTATTAACGTATTGAATAAGTCTACTTTCTCGTCTACAGTTCGTAATGTCCAGATCATGTGCCATGGAAGTTGTGCAGCGTCTTCTTTCAGTGCAATATCATCTATTCTTTTAATATCCCTGTAAGTAATTGAATCAGTGAGTGGAAAAAGGGAATAACTACTTTGAACCCAACTTTTCAGGAATCAAAAAAACTTTCTACAGCTTTTCTGTTAAGTTTGATTTAAATGTTGTCAACAGTAAAAATGTTCACTATTGTTTGTAATATATATATTATTACCAAGCTTTGCTCTATGCCTTGTTAATATTTGTATACAATTGGTTTAAATTTTAAAACTTATTTCCTTTTTCCACTCAATAATCATACATATACTTTATTAACTTCCTAGCCTCTCCTCCAGTTTTTTCCTTCTTTAAAAATGTATATAGATGATTAAACAGGTTAATAACGACTTCCACATTACAATTTTATGGAAAAAAATATACAGGGTGAATCAAAAGTCTGGAACCATATATATGTATATATATATATATATATATATATATATATATATATCTTCCATATACTTGATTTTCGATTGTTATAGGTGTTACCAGTATTTGTAAAACCAAATTCTATACCAGTGACACATTCGATTCTAGCTCTCAGCTATCTCAAAAGCCGCCATTTTGAATGCAACTTTGAAATTTTAAATGGAAAGGGGGTCATATAGGTACTCAAAATCATCTGAAATTTTCTGAGAAAAACAGTGGTGCAATTCGTTTTGAGATATGTCTAATCGTTTTCAAGTTATTTAAAGATAACTGTAATAATGACACAAACATTAGTTACTGCATCTACAGATATTTTGTAACACGGTACGGTACTAAGGAAGCTTTGGAAAAGGTGTTTTTATGCAATTATGGTAATTAACGTTTCCTGCTTTACTGTTCGGTTAATCTGTGGCAGTTTCAATGCATTGTTGTTAGAAAGATTATGAATACAGAATACTGTATGTACATATATCCAAAGCTTGTGAAGATAAAACATCTCCTGTACACGAATAAAGGAAAGTGACAAGTTCTGCATGTAGTCGAATAATAACCCAACAACATTTCCCCTTTGTTTACATGTATCAGTTACTTCCTGTAGCTTATTATTAGTTTATTATAAAAATTTTCCAATATTAGCTGTAATAGAACAGTATTGAGTGGAAAAAGGGAACTACTACAGAAGTTATTTCCTTCTTCCAGTCCACACAAAACAGACATGAGATTTTACGTGGGTAAGAATGTTAGTAATATTCCCTTTTTCAGCTCATCCAATGGGTCTATCTTTGAGGAACAAAATGGCTGTCTCAGTTCAATTTAGCAAAAAAAAAATGTAGTTATTCCCTTTTTCCACTCACTGGTTCAATTACTCTAGGAGTCGATTTAGGACAATTCAGATTAAACGATAGATAAATGATATCATGCCCTGATAGTCACGGTGCAGGCAACTGTCCATGCGTCAGTATTTTGTCGGCATTGTTAGTAATTATCAAGTCCAGTAATGTGTCTGTATCTTCCGTATGATGTGTGGGAGCTAGGGGTAAGATTACCATATCAAGGCACTGAAAGAATGATTGAAGTCTTTTAGTCGTACTAGAATGTAAGTCAAGTAAGTTTGAATTGAAGTCACCCATTATTATAACGTTCTCATATTGCGGCGTTACTTTTAGTGAGGAGATTTCGAAATCATCTACGTCATATATATGTGGGGATTTATATACGACACACACTAGACATTTTGTAAATAGGGTGAAAATTTCAATGAACAAATTCGGGTTTGGCAGAGTACTGGCTTGGAGAGTGATGAATAATTCTAGGTCGCAAATCGGATAATGCATAGAAACAAAACAAATTTTTATCAGATAGGCCTACCTTAACAAATTCATGTTTTTTTTATAAAGTAAAATAATGTATAGAGATAAAATCCATTTTCATTCGATACTGTAACAAATGCAGATTTTTTGTATAAAGTAAAATAATGTATAGAAACAAAATACATTTTTTTACCAGATTCTGTAACAAATTTAGATTTTTTGTATAAAGTAAAATAATATATAGAAACAAAATACATTTTTTACCAGATTCTGTAACAAATTCAGAGTTTTTGTATAAAGTAAAATAATGTATAGAAAGAAAATACATTTTTTACCAGATTCTGTAACAAATTCAGATTTTTTGTATAAGGTAAAATAATTTATAGAAACAAAATACATTCTTTACCAGATTCCGTAACAAATTCAGATTATTTGTATAAAGTAAAATGATTTATAGAAACAAAATACATTTTTTACCAGATTCTGTAACAAATTCTGATTTTCTTTATAAAGTAAAATCATGTATACTGTAGAAACAAAATAATTTTTTATCAGATACTTTGACGAATTCAGACTTTTTTTTTATAAAAGTAGTATGAACTAATTTTTAGATGAATCATAATTCTAAGAATCTCCTTGCATAGAAAAACGTTCGCCTATTCACAACTTTAACTTGAAGGATCACAGCTACTGTATGTGTAATAACGAGTAGTTTGTAATTTGCTGCAGAGTTTATTGAAGATGTTTGAAACGACAACAAACATCTTGTTTGGAGCAGCCTAAAATAATTTGTTTTCCGCCTAAGCGTCTTGCAACTGAAGATCAGCATATCTGTGGTAATCGCACGCCCACCGACGTCGATTTATTTTTCGTGCAAGGAGATAAGAAATGAGGACAAAGGAATCAGGTTTTCATTAAGGGGATTGAATAGATATGACTCTGCTTTCAAACTTTCATTATATCAGAACAGGATTCAGAAACCTTTTGAATCCGTACGGAACGTTCACTCGCTCCCACGTATGTTCACTGGTTTATACTACATTTTCAAACTAAACATTCTATTTAGCTAACAACTTTTTTGTGTGTGTTTGTTGATGGAGGCGGGCACTCACGTCACTCCTACTTCCAGCAGGGGTGAGTTGGCAGCACTGTGTGGGTGTTCGCATGCCCACATCTGAGAAATGCACACAAAAATCGCAAATCGTTTGTAAAATTTTCAAGAAAAATATCAGTCTATGCCGCTGACACGTAAGAAAATCTTATACTGGGTGTTCATTTCAAAGTGTGTCATGACGTCACTGTCGATGAGTCAGTGATTTGAAGCGAGTTTCAGCTTTTATGTCAGAGAAGTTGCCTATTAATCAAGGCGTTCAATCTGAACTTGAGAACGTGTACGGTATAACTTGAACGTCGTAATAACATATGTCAGTCTGTGTGCTACCATAACGTCTTTCGAACTGTGTTTTGCGCGGCCAAGTCGTACGCCGGGTATTTGTTATCATTGGTTGCGTACGGCAACATTCCACAATATAAATCAAATGCACCGTGTCTATGTTGACCGTCAACAAATATGTAAGTAATCGTCTTAACCCTCTCCACATATCTCGACAGTAAGAAAAAAAACTCACCTCAGTACATGTCTCGAAACATTTCAGTACCGGCATTACCGTACGTATCGGTAAGTACTCTTCAGAATTAACGCCATACTTGCTACGCAACTTCTCTGGCACATAGGTAATACACCTCTGCGGAAGTGTAGGAAGATTGAATTCTCTAGGCTCATCGGCAAGCCACATGACGGCATACAGCGAGCCATTACACACTTTGAACTGATCATCCAATAGTATGTACCCATGTCAGAGTTTTTCCTTGATTCTATTTTTTCTTCGTGGATTCAATATTTCTTGGCCACATGACGGGACTCTCGAACATGGGGTGTGCACGATGAAGGGTCCTCACTCACAACAACAAAGAACATCACACCGGGAATACACAGCAATTCATGCCCTATGATTTTTTCGAACTCACACTGCATTTAGGTATAAACTTTGCCATTTATGGTTATAAGTAGAGATGGTATTATGTCCCAGGGCGTATGGAGATAAGGTTATAGTCGTGTCGCTGTTATTTTCGGTGTGACTCCTCCCCTTTGCTTACGTCTTAGGAAATGAAGGCTCTATAAAGTCTACGTAGGCAGTATCGTTCGCCATTTTTGTCCTTTCCTTGCCGAGCTACCAGATGAGGAATCTATTTGCCACACCGTTAAACATTATCATGTCGTAGCTCCTACGATAATAAATAAAACGCACTATAATTGAGCAAATAATTGAGCGGCAAATAACGTCCTCGTGTGATTTCTGCGAACGCCAATGAAAGAGCCAAAATGGCGGGCGATTATATTAAGTATTTATCGAGCCTTAGGAAATTCATTACATCATCAATAGCGAATGACAAGACGCACACGTTTAAATGTAGCCGACCTGCAACGTGATTGGCTTCCGGAAATAAGAGCGACGGGACTATAGTTCATAGACTTTATTGACGGGTTTCGCACACGAACACTTGCGTCTTGTTTGTGATGTAGTTGACCAGGTGCGTAACATCCATTGATGTTGTGGAAGTGGAAGCATTGCTTTCCTTTTCATTTTTAAGAGAAAGATTATTTTTATGTGTTTATGGATGAATTAATTATTATTAGATTAGATATATATTATTGTATAGATTTGTTTAAAATTGTCCTTTCAGTTTTCTGAGTTTCGAAAGACTGAGCTTGCAACATAGCAGGTATTGTATATTGTAGATCAGATTAGAGTGAACACATTGTCCAAGAAATAAAATTATATTAGAACTTTACTTGTTTTTTTGAAAGATGGGACATGACAGGAGCGTTGCGATCGGAAATATAACTGAATGTCACATAGCGTGGTAGGCCTGTTGCTATGGTAACAACGGTTGAGTTGCCAAACTTAAAGTTCCCACACGGCAAGTGCTTAATACTCTCTTAGCAACATTTATTGTGCACACAATGTTAGCATTGTTATGGTTCGTCTTTGATTCTATGTCGATTTTTCTATTGTTTTTTACCTTCGCGTCAATTGTCAATGAAAGTTTTAACATCACTCATCTTAACGTCGATTGCTAGCTTTCATCAGCTGACAGCGTGGTAGTCCATATTGGCAACATAGCGCTGTAGTTCCAAGCTCGGCCGCTTAACTGTCATGTCCCATCTTTCAAAAAAACAAGTATAATTAAAATGTAACAATAATAATTTACACAAATATATGCTCTTTCGTATGTAATGGCAAAACAAAAATTTATTTTATTATTCGGATGTCAATTTTTAATTCAAGTAAGAGTCCATTGCTGTGGAGTAACGGTCAGCGCTTCTGGCCGCGAAACGAGATGGCCAGGGTTCGAATCCCGGTCGGGGCAAGTTACCTAGTTGAGGTTTTTTTCCGGGGTTTTCCCTCAACTCAATACGAGCAAATGCTGGGTAACTTTCGATACTGGACCCCGGACTCATTTCACCGGCAATATCACCTTCATCTCATTCAGACGCTAAATAACCTGAGATGTTGATACAGCGTCGTAAAATAACCTAACAAAATAAAAATAAAATTCAAGTAAGACTGTTAGGTTGCTATTCATAGGCATTTCACAGCACGCGCTACGAGCGTACTAAGCTAGCCCCGGCTATCCACTGGTTACTTGTACAGAATTCAAACCATATCATATCGCTAACACTGGTTTATGAATACGAAAGACGCTGATCATCCACCGGAAGCCCGCGCTAAAAATGACTGTGAATACGGCCCTTATAGTTTAGTGGAAAATAAACTCTAAAAATGAATACGTATAATTCGCTACGTAAGGAACTGGATTGTTAGGAAATTCGTAGAACTTGTGCGTAAAACTTGAAAACAAAAAATAGGGTGACCAAATCGTAGTCGTAAGCCCATTCGAAAAAATTAGAGATTTGGTTAGTATGTAACATGAAAATTTTTCAACAAGTGTTTGCTATCAATTGCATTCCATTACATACTGCACTTTTCTATCCTTATGTCCCATTGCTGGAGACACTTGATTTCTTTCGGTGTCAAGTTTGACAATCCTTCGTCCTGTAGATAGAATTACACTATTCCCAGGGTATCCAAGGAAGTGTTTGGTATCCGTTACTGTTAAATTAGTAGCAGGAAGTACAAAAAATGGCCACATAGGGGACTGGGTTCGTTCATGAGATATATTCATGAATTTGATTCCTTGGTTGTAACCAAAATCATATACAGAAAAACAGCTTTTGAATATATGCTTTTCCATTATGTGTCCCTACTCAAAATGTCACTCTCAGTACATCTTCGTCCTTCCACGTTCCGCAATGCGTATGTAACGTCAGAAACCCGTTCTTGAGAATGAAGGATAAAACTTAAGCAATTTATTAGAGTTTCATGTTTAAGCGTTACTCCAATTAAAATCACGCCGTTCATCCAACATTTGCGGAAATTACATGGTTTCCTTCTGGTATTGCGTCTGTATTAATTAATGCTAAGAGAGTTTAAAGCATATATGTAAAGCAATCTGGAACACAACACCGGAGATTCAAAATACTTTATAATACTATTAACTCATGTAATTTTATTCTTACATTGAAGAATGTGTGATGTGTCCACGTCAAAGAAGTACTCCAGCTGTCTAATTCTAACTCGATCACGAATTAAGAAACAAGAAGCAGTTTTCAATTCAACACTTCTTTATTATGTAAAATAATTAGTTAAGCACTTTATCAAAATGACTGCATAATTTACTTTAACATTAAATGTTTCATTAGCTAAAAAAGAACATTTATTTTGCTGGTTACTAGTTAATTTGTTGCGTATGATACTATGCTTCTCGTTACGACTCAAACATCACTGCTCCTCACGTTTTTGCCTCTTCTCAAAACTCCTCCGCTGCCTCCTTCTCACAATTGTTCCGCTGCCTCCTTGTCAAATTGTTCTGCTGCCGCCTTGTCAAATTGTTCCGCTGCCTCATTGTCGCAATTGTTCCGCTGCCGCCTTGTCAAATTGTTCCGCTGCCTCCTTGTCACAACTGTTCCGCTGCCTCCTTGTCACAATTTTTCCGCTGCCTCTTCCTCACAAGTGTTCCGCTGCCTCCTGCTCACAATTGTTCCGCTGCCTCCTCCTCACAATTGTTCCGCTGGCTCCTGCTCACAATTGTTCCGCTGCCTACTTCTCACAATTGTTCCGCTGGCTCCTGCTCACAATTGTTCCGCTGCCTACTTCTCACAATTGTTCCGCTGGCTCCTGCTCACAATTGTTCCGCTGCCTACTTCTCACAATTGTTCCGCTGGCTCCTGCTCACAATTGTTCCGCTGCCTACTTCTCACAATTGTTCCGCTGGCTCCTGCTCACAATTGTTCCGCTGCCTGCTTCTCACAATTGTTCCGCTGGCTCCTGCTCACAATTGTTCCGCTGCCTACTTCTCACAATTGTTCCGCTGCCTCCTCCTCACAATTGTTCTCTCACAATTGTTCCGCTGCCTCGTCCTCACAACTTTTCCGTTGCCACTTCTTACAACTTCTCATGTCTCTGCTTGCCTCTGCTTGTCGCAGCCCTTTGCGCCGTTGACTGAAATTGAACTGAAACATGTGTCGTCACTAACTCAAATTGAAAGATTTGTGTCGTTGATTCGAACTGAATTGATAAATCTTTGTCGTTGCTGACTCGAAATCCAAGATCTCTATTTTTGCTGTTTCCAGAGGTCTATCTTTGCAGTTGCTCATGTTAGAATAGACAAATTAGACCTACCAGAAATACTGAAATTAACCAGTAAAAAGCAAAAATATCTCAATCTTTTATAGTTTAAACTGAAGATGTAACTTTAGTTGGATTGAAAATGTTACTCTCTTGATTAATATATGTATTTCTATCTTTAATCTAGTTCAAATTTTCTCGATTGTCAACAAACTAGTTCAAAATTATTCTCGAATAGTGTTAGGCCAATTGATTATTTAACCAATCTTTCATTCTGTAAAATACATCTAGAAGAGTTGAGTTTGGTCTATTAGGGAGGTAATGGTCAAATGTTTATTTAGAAGATACTTGTATAGTAGAGTCCTGAAAAACCGGTTGTAACCGAAGAAACTAACATAGCGCTACTGAACGCCTGGCGTTATAGGCAGTATGCGAAGTACACCTGCTTGGTACTGCCTCAGTATTCGGTTTAACGAGTATTAGAATTGATTCGATCTCTCTGTGGGTGGACGACTCTAGCGTATAAAAGGAAGATCACAGTGAACCATCCAGATATTATAGCTGGGTATCGCCAAGACGAAGAAAGGGCATGCAGCGTGAAACTACAGACGTTGTAAAGCGTAAATTGCAGAAAGAAAATTTCGGTATCCACAAATTACCAAGATCATAATTTTTGCTTACACTAGAAAACTGAATTATAATATTACAATAATGACACACTTAAAAAAACAGTAAACTCAATCAATAGTAAAACTAAAAAAAAAAAACTTTATATCTTCTGAAACATACTACAACCAATGCTTTAATATGATTCCTATGACTAGAGTCTAGCAACTAATTTTCGAGCAATCGAACTCTCAGCTGAGTTTTCAATCATCTGGCCACTGTAGAAAAGTCGAACCACAGCTATGGCAAATACTACCTATGGCCCACTTTGACATGTTTGACTTAGGGAGGCAGACCTGAGTTCGTTGACGTCTTACATCTGTATTACAAGAAGAAAAAGCAGTGTGCAACTAGCGGCGATGTTGCCAGACTGCTGAAACGTCCAACTCAATTTTCTAATAACCGTGCATTTAATCACAAAACGTAATATAGGCTTTCCATTCATTTAAGTGAAACTTATCGGCCCGTACAATCTACAGGGTTATTTCACATCTACCCTGTATATGAATAGCTACTGTTTTGGAAGAATGGATTTAGAGTTAATTATTTAATCTTATGTTTTGTGATTAGGCCTAATTGTAATTCCATTTTGGATTTATTTACTTATTATATCTCACATTATAAATTACGCTTGTTTGATTTTCTACATACTAAATTGGTGGAAAGATCACCAAACAATTCTAGCCTCTCTAGCAACACTTGTGGAACGAATATTGGCCATTCCATGAATAAGTGTTTCCACAGAGCGTAACTTTATACTAGTGAAACAGATTTATTAATACATAAACACAAGAAAACTCTGACCATGTAGTCTATGACAATAGGCCCTAATAATAATTGTGAACATCAAATAGTTAATATTAGTACGTGTGTAATAAAATAGTTCTTTGAATGACACTTGTTTTCTCTGAAGTAGATCTTTTCTATACAGAATGATTTGTTTCTAAAACTTGATATTCTTTTGTTATTCGTAGTTTAGAAATGTGTAAATTATACTTATTTTGTACAGAACAACAACCATTGGGAGGCAAAGTAATCCTACTGTTGAAAATAACATTACTGTTTATATTTTTAAATTGATTTCTTAATAAATAATATTGCAACAGCTTAGAATAATTAAAAAGCATGCAACTATTGCTTTAGAGGTAGGCCTATAAATTTATTTTTTAGTTTAAAGTACAAACGTCCTAATGGACTGTATGTACTTATTTCCTATTTTGTTTTATAATGAATTGTAATTATATTTTTGAATATGTTTACATTATGATATTTCACATTATACATTACGTCTATTTCCTTCGATGTCACTCTGTCCATTGTTCATTTATTTGTTACTAGTCAAATTACTGCAAGTTCGAAATACAAAAATAAATATACTAAAGTGTCAAATTATTTGTATTTCTATTTGAAGCAAACATATTTTTGTAATTAAACAAAATAAATATCCTTCAATATTATTACTCTGTATACTGAGAAAATGTTAAAGAGTTATTGTATGATAAAATGTATCTGGTGTTATTTGGAGATCGTATTTTCTTCCTCCTTACCATTTCTTTCTGAGTGAGATTTGTGTTCTAAATAATTCGCGATCTTACATGAACTTGTGTAATATCGATTATTGGGTTATACAAATCGAACAAGATTCAGTCAATATGTGACGAGAAAGAGTTACGACGTAATCAAATGATGAAGTTATGACGTATAATGTTTAACACTGGTATAGAAAAACGCCAGCTATATAGCGTTTATTGGCAAGAAAAATATTCATGGCTTGTGGACGTCTTGTTCTGTGAAAAACTATAACATTGTTTAACATACGGTATCTATAAGCAACTTTCATTAGTAAAACTCTAAAAGTTTAAAATATAAACGATAGGCCTACTTATAAAGTTACTGCAAGTTCAGAATAATAAAGAAAATATATGTGTTATAGCGTCGAATCAACTGTAAGAGTACTTGCAAACACTTTTTTTTCAATAAGACAACGTAAATTTCCTTGTTACTCCGGTTGTGTACGCGAAAAACGTTAGTTTCATGTAAGTGCACCTGGTATTCTGTCTACCCTGCAATACATCAGGCGTAACCGCTCGGCAACCGAGTATCCGGTCCGATGTTCATCCTAGCCGGTTGTAGCTCCGACCGGTCGAATCTAAACCGATGTGTGCGCTGTTTTGCAGATCTCGATTGTATAGATTTGAATTCGAATCCCGGTGTGTAAAGACCTGACTAACGATAATCCAAAAATTTCGTAACTCTATAAAATATAGACGGAAGTCTTTTGTACTTTTATCGATATCTTACCATCAGTGCGGCGTTTTTTGATTTGGAGTCGTTTATCGACTTGATGTTGGACGACCGTCACGACTCAAATACCATTTATGCCCACATGAGATAGCGCAGTACAACCAGTGGCAAATTTATAAGCCTAAAAGTTCCCTGACTGGGATTTCAGTAGTACCGGTGGTACTTATTAACGTAGTCTTCGTCGTCACCACCACCACCACCACCACCACCACCACCACCACCACCACCAATTTTTTAAATCTGTTTTTTAGTGTTGGTTTACTTTATATTTGTATTTTATAGACAACATGGAATTTGTTATTCCGGTATTTATTCTTGTTTTTGGGATTTTTACGAAAATATTTGAACAGTCCACTGGAAGAAGACGGATGTCACTTTGTTGTCGAAAATGAACCGAGACTGTCAATGCATAGCTTAAGACATATAGAATGTACATAGAGAATTATATAGCATTAACACTGATAGTCATTGTCCATGTCCAGTAATGATCGGAAAATCTCAGTTAAGCTTTGAGCGCTAAGCATTTCGAACTTTCAATCGCTTCCTCTGAAAAATGTATTCCAAATGACATCCATCATTCTTGCAATGGACTCTTCGTTTATTATTATTTTTACATCGATTTCCTTAAAATTTATTAATTTTAGACCACAATTTTCGCAGTATATCAGACGGAAATTCTATGGATTCAAATCTAGATATAGTGGTCGTTGGGTCTGCCGAGTATAATTCACTACGAAAGTTGTTAAATACGAATAAAATATAACTTTCTGCAAATACAGAAGTGCTCTGTCGTCACCTGGCCTCAAAAAATAGTACCTTGACCCTGTCAGGGCCAGCCAAGGCTGAAATACATCCCTGAATACAACACTTTGAACTGGTGATAGAATCTGTACAATAAAGAATGAAGTGATATAAATACATGCAAATGGTGCTCAGAGCTATTGAATTCCTCACACTTTTCACCCATATAACAATTCTTGGGAATACTTTCATTTTCATTTTATCATTAATTTTTTTAAAGGATTATTTTAAACTTGTGTAAAGGCGAACTTTTTTTTCATTGTTACCATATAAACACATGTAAAGATATTGTTAAATGATGTGGCAAGGATATGTAACAACTGCGGAGTGATACATTGCGGTGTAGTTGGTGTTCTAAAGTTTACAATTTACATCACTTTATTCTTTATTTGGGGAGTACTTTTCCATACAGCCGTGGCTTCCAGGCAACGCTAGACAGCGTGTCTATTTGAGACATTCTGATGAGAGTAATGATTGATAGTTATGTCACAGTCTACTATATACAGTCGCGAAGCTTGAGGTGTTTTTTTGCAAATCTCGTGATAAAGCGCTCCAAGCGGTTAGCAACTAGAAACAATAGACTGTCCATGGTCGACTTTGGACTGTATTTCTATCGAGTGCTAGCTCGTTGCGTATTTCACATTGATGCTTGTGAAATGTTCGTTATTGGTTGTAATGAAAATATTAATGGCTAAAATATAATAATTGGAATAATAATATGGGACAAGGAGGAGACGTTTGTAGTGATATAAATTGTAGCAACAGTAAGAGAAATAGGCCAGAGTTATCCTTTTTCCGATTTACGAAAGATTCAGAAAGGTTATTGGGTTTCCACAAGAATGCTGTGCAGAAACAAAACTCTTAATTTTGAAGTTCTTTGTGACTGTTAGAATACATTATATCCTTAAATTTCACAATGAAATGTTTCAGTCTAACCGAAAGGACATTAGATACCGGTTAAAGTTCTGTCACTTAGGCTGCTAAATTTCCAGAGAAATAAAGGTTAGGTCTACTTTTATTTTTTTCAGAGGATATATTTTTAATTGTAGCTATTAATTTTGTTATTATTTTTATGTGTTATTTTAATAAAGACGTAGAAAAAAATTAAGTATGTTTTAATGAAATTTATTGATCACGTTTTATTTTCTATTCTGGTGGGATTATTATTCCTTAGGCCTACTTTTTTTTCAAAGGATATGTTTTTAATTATAGCTGTTAATTTTGTTGTTATTTTTATTTGTTGCTTTACTAGAGACGTAGAAAAAGTCTGTTACAATAGAATTTATTGATCAGGTTTTATTTCCAATTCTGGTGTGATTATTATTGCTTAACCTCATCCCACTTTGTTAACTACGTAAGCCTACACTACAAGTACCGGTACACGTAAGTTACTCCATTAATTCATATTTCCATTATTATTGTTGTAAAGGGAAATGCAAATTAATGTTTATTGGTTTCATAGTTAATTATCGCTATAATGTTGAATGAGTGAAGCTATTATAGTAAAAAATTATATTAACTTATTTCTTGCAGGTACTTTCGAGTTTATGGTGGAATTTAATATACTTCATTAAAATAATAAATTAACTTTATGCATTTAATATTTCAAAAATGGAAGGAAGGTGTTAATTTTTCCAAAAGAACACGACAACGAAAGTGTAACATATTTTGTCGTCTGCTAGGGAGAGATCTGCGATGGTGAGGCGATAGTAGCGATCCTAGTGGTGGGCAACTACCCATATTTGCATTTTTACTACATATTGAGCTTCGCGACTATATATAGTAGACTGTGGTTATGTAATGCGTGATTCCTTGTCCACTAGAAAGTACTTCTTACTCGCAGGAATGTAGCAGAGATCATAATCTCGGTTAGTAGGCGTAATCTAATAACGATGTCCACTTGAATCGTTGCAATACTTCCATCTGTTGGTGCAGTGTTATAACAATGACATAATTTATAGAAGATAGGGGAAACTCGGCAAATTTGGCAATATTCTTGTATTTCTTCTATTGCCAAATTTCCTCCAGAGTTTTAAGAAGTTCAATGACACCTTCATAGAGTGCAACATCTGAGTGTACTTTTAGTTTTCGTTTCATTCGAATCCGCGCATTATAGAGGCACATATTGTTACTAATAGAAAGAAGTGTTGAATACTTCCTGTGGACGTGGTGGTTGTGTGGACGTGTGTCTACAAAGACGGAAGAAAAGTGTTGTTCATTACCTACGTTTGTTTGTGCACTATATATCAAAAGCTGAGATTCCATATTATAAGGTAAGCCATTTATATATTTAATATTTTCTGTTAATAACTCATCAGACCTTAGCTCGTTTTATGTTCTTCTTTGCAAAAAATGTCTTCTACAGGATAGTGTGAATTAGCCATTTTCCTTTAACTTATAGTGATATATTGCTGCTCTCTCTGAACAAGAATGTGTACTCGATGGTAAAATTTAAGAGTGGGGACGTATGAGGGATTTTTACAGTCTTCAATGCAGCACTGTGTGTGATGTGTTGCATATATGTCAAGGGAACGAGGACATTATTCTGAAAAATATTCCAAAGATGATTTGCGGGCTGCGGTTGGGAGTGTTGTGAAAGATGGATTATCAACTTACAAGGCTTCTAAGAAGTACAATGTGCCCTTTAACAACTTAAAGAGGTTTCTGTATGCATCCTCAGGACCCAATGACGTTGTCTTTTCCAAGAAAGGAAGACCCCTAGTACTAACCGTTGAGGAAGAGCAAAAACTGGTGACATATGTAATCAAAATGCAAGAACTTGGGTTCAGGCTATCGGCAAAATAAATTAGAAGACATCCCTTCAATATAGTTAATAAGAGTGGTCGGAAAAATCCATTCAATTTTTTTTCTTGCTTTTGTTTTGTGTTTATGATATTTAGTGACATCTCGTCCCAGTAAATTAAGTCTTATAAACCTTGTACCACTGTTTTATTTTGAAAAATTTAATTTTTAATCCTATTGTCTAATTATCCCTGTACTATTGCCAAATTATCCTGATGAAATACCAAATCTGGAAACATGCCATTTGTTATTTATTAGTGTGTTATGTGTAAAGAAATTTAGAGAATTTTCTTTCAGAGGTTTATTGGGATTTAATGTTTAAACACATTTCATAATACAGGAATATTTAATTTCAGAATATGTAACTACAAACTGTGTCAAAATACAAAATATTGTCAAATTAGACGAGTCTCCCCTATATCCACGGAGTTGCTTGCCATTTATAAGATGAAAAAAACGGAAACATCCAGATTAAAGCAAAATAATTATTAGGTTTAGCCACGGTTGCATCATTGGGAACAACTGGTGGAGTATGCAAGCCTTGTAAATGAATGGTACGTCAGAGAGATATTGTATTGGTAATTATCAGACAAAACAAGGCGCATCCCTATGAACTTCAGCCCAAATTGGTTTTTGTGCACTCCTTATGGCAGGGGTGGGCATGGAGCGGAACCAGTCTTTAAACGGGGATGCTTAATATTCATCCGTCACTAAGGGCCGTATTCATAAACGAGACTTTGGATGAAGAATTTCCAAAGTCGATTTTCGTAGTAAAGTTTAACTTTGTTGAAAGTCCTATTCATAGACAATACTTCTGAGACTTTGACTTTGACTTTGACTTCGGTAAGTCGAGATTTGACGATCTTGTTCTAATGTTGGCAATAAAAATCATCGCCTTGTAAACGATTTAAATTAATAGATAGTTGCAATAGAGTAGGCATTGCCACAATCAGAGACATCTTTTGAGACACAAATCGATGAAACAATTGAACATCGGTACATGTTAAGCGATTGTTAGCCGTTCTTTCAGCTTTACATAATTATTCGTGGGCTTAGTGTGAAACTAACGTAAGTAAAAAAATTGACATTTTTAGATCTTTACACCAATGGATAATAATTCGTTCTTCTACTTGGTCACAAAAAATCGTAACTCAGTTCTTGTACTCGTATATAATACAATAAAATTCCTAACTACAAAACATGATGGTCTGTTTATCTGAAGTAGTATTGCCTATTAAGAATTTTGTTGTGAATAAAACATCGATTGTAATTACGTTAGGTTCACATTAAGCCCTCGAATTATTTCATTATAAAATAATTTTATTCTGAAAATATGGAAGATAAGAAGATGCCACTAATGACAGACTACTTAAAAATTAATTGAAATCAATATTTAGAAAACATTATTATGACGACCGCAGGATTAAAAATTAACTATATCCAATTGTATAACATATTCTCTATAGAATTAAACAATCAAATCAATATTAAGCCATCAATTACCTGTAGCGTAAAATCGCGATGGAATAAGAAACTCAATTATTGGTGGAACAGATAATCCTCTTTGATTATTATTGATCAATGAATGTTGAAACAGGACAAGGATATCTAGTAGGCCTACTGTCTGTTTATGAAATCTGTACCTTGATTTAAATTTATTATCTATATCTAATAATACGCTAAGAAACATGAACAGCTTTAATAATCCCCTAAATGTCCTCAATATTCTCTAAAAATTTAACAATTATCGAAATATCAGCCATTTTTCTTATGTCCACAAACGAAAGTCAAAGTCAAAGTCTAGATTTTCGGCGACTTCGAAGTAAAGTCACGATTGAAGTCTACTTTCGTCAAAGTGTCGACTGTGAATAGGAAAATGGTGACTTTGTACAGGGACATCATTTTATTTTTACTAACATTTTTAATATTAACCTGTCTATACCTTTAGAGAACCGAAAACACCGTTTGCTATCCCCTTCCAAGATTGTAGTTCGATGATACTGGCGTAAAACACAAACAAGTCATTCTACTAGGTATAGGAAGGAAGAAAAGTAGTTCATCCATTTACGTAAACTAGGAAATATCGCAATTTTGAGTTTGATACTTTTCATTAGGTTTTTCTTTAATCAAAGTACAGTACTGTATTAAGAATAAGTGTTTTTACTCACGAACTGAGTTATCCATGCGAACGTACTCATTATGCAGTGTATATTATACTGTCTACAGCACCTTAGCGTACAATATAGAGAAAGAAGTTATATTGAAAAGTAATCATAATATGAATATTTAAACACAAGTTTGAAAATGGTGGCCGTTCATTTCGATACAGGCTTCAGTTCTTTTGTTGCATATTATCGCACTATAGACTACTGCATCTAATTCCAATTGCCAGTTTCGTCCTTCGTACTAATAACTCATGTTGAAATAATTCTGTACCTACTCTACGTACTGTAAATTCAATCTTCACTTCTGCCGGACCCGAAAATATAAAATTACTCAGACATGCTATATACTGTCCGTCCAAGTGGTTATGCCGCAGGATTGTAGAAAGGGGGGAAATCACGTGACAGTTAATTACTTAACGATGCCCTTTTATTTAAGTTAAATTAAACAGCTGTATAATATTACGTAAAGGTCCAATTCCAAACAGAAATTAATGTTTTCAGAAAAGAGCTAAGACAGCCCAGCAATTACAGAGGGGCGAGCAGAAGCAGGTGGGAGAAATCGGGATGCGACGTAGGCAAACGGACAGTACCTGTGCGAAAATATGATTCAATATTGAAAGCTCTTTCGTCACTGGAAAACGCGAACATATTTCTGGAACGTACTATACTCATTCAGTACTGCTTACTATCTGCGGTCTTGGTTCTGTGTGGAGTTGGAACTTCATTAGTAGAAGGGGTGGGAGTGAAGTACATTCAAAAACTCAGGTACAATAAAAATTGAAGTAAAAATAAAATGATGTCCCTGTACTTTCCAAAGTCAACTTTGGTCCAAAGTCTTGTCTATGAATGAACGCTGCGGGGTGTTCGGCGGGGAAGAAAGGGGTTGAAGAGAAATCATATGGCTCCCCGTGAGAGAGTAGAATCCGCTCTTCCCTTGCCTTGTGGAATGGTTTCTTGTTAATTGTACCGTCCCGCTAAGCCGCATTCCTCTCCATCCAACATGTACGAATACGACACTTTTGGTGGTAGTGTGCCGATCCTCATAGATTTGACTCATAGATTTGGGTTAAGTCAACGCCACGTGCCTTAACCAATTAAAATATCTAAGAAAGCTTCAACAGTTTGTATAAGAGGCATTATTTCGCTTATATTTACTTTCTCTGCCCATGAATTGAGTTTATCATCACTTTAATAAAAATTGTAAAACGAAATCTTGATTTCAGTTTCTATCTTTCCCTCTCTTTTTTTTTAACGAGGCGGATTAAGGAGCTGGGAACATCTGAAAGAAGGCCGCTTATGGAGTCTGTATTGTTCTCTGACGTAACAATAGATCACAATATCAACACTATTGAAGTCTGATTCTCAAAGAAGGGATTAGAAACTCTAGCGAAGCGAATATTTGTATTCCTACTGCGTTCGGCTATTACGAAATATTCTACTGTTTAAAAGAAATTTGATTACTATTATGTTTGCTTTGAAAGAAGTGGTGGAATTATCCTTCATATCCCTATGAGGGTGTTATCACACCCCAACTTTAGTTATTCAACAAAAATATCATCATATGTGATCTGACCAACACATATTAATTATTTTGTGTTAGAACCGTTTTTGGACTAGAAGCACAATTATGTATATATTAGTTGATTTATTTAAGAACTGTCATTTATGATACAGGAGTTAAAACTCATTTCGTTTTGTGAGTAGTTATGCTGTATATGTGACGAAATCGATAGACCGAGTTAGCAAATTTACTGGTAAAAAGAAATGACAACAGGTAACGCTATAGAGAGGCAGCAGCCGTTCCTCTGCTTCCTCTCTACAGCACTCCTCTGCTGCCTCTTTTTTACTCTCCTCTGATGTTTCTCTCCTCCGCGAAATAATTATCCTACATATTGATAATTATTTTAGTGCGAATTATTCCAAGACACTTAAATTTCGTTATAAATAGCTACAAATAATCTAAAGAAGATACAATGCATAGGATAAATAGTAATAAATAGTTCAGGGGCTGTTAAACTATTCCTGCTGTTAACTTGCTTGTCGAGACCTGTTCATGTGTTATAATATTGACTGTTACTCCTTCCACGTGTGTGTTCTTCTCGAAAATGGGTTTCCAAATTGTAAGCAAAACTTTCATCATTGTAACCTGAAACAATCAATTAATAAACGATTTGTAGAAGTATCGTACACCGTAAATCGTACAAACGGACGTACATTTATTTTAGTATTTCATTTTTTTTTTCACATCTTAACTTGTGTCTGATTTATATTAATAAATATTTCAGCGACTATTAAACTATCCCTGCTGTTAACTTACTTATCGAGACCTGTTCATGTGTTGTTATATTGACGGTTACTTCTTCCACGTGTATCTTGTCTTCTCAAAAATGACTTTCCAAATTGTTAGCAAAACTTTCATCATTGTAACCTGAAACAATCAATTAATAAACGATTTGTAAAAGTGTCGTACACGCTAAAGCGTATAGACGGACGTACATTTATATTAGTATTTCATTTTTTTTTTTTTTTTTTTTTTTTTTTTTTTTCACATTTTAACTTGTGTCTGATTTATATTAATAAATAGTTCAGCGGCTATTAAACTATCCCTGCTGTTAACTTACTTATCGAGACCTATTGTTGTGTTATTATATTGCCTGTTACTCCTTCCACGTGTGTGTACTTCTCAAAAATGGCTTTCCAAATTATAAACAAAACTTTCATCATTGTAACCTGAAACAATCAATTAATAAACGATTTGTAAAAGTGTCATACACGCTAAAGCGTATAGACGGACGTACATTTATATTAGTATTTCATTTTTTTTTTTTTCACATTTTAACTTGTGTCTGATTTATATTAATAAATAGTTCAGCGGCTATTAAACTATCCCTGCTGTTAACTTACTTATCGAGACCTGTTCATGTGTTACTATATTGACGGTTACTTCTTCCACGTGTGTGTCCTTCTCAAAAATGGCTTTCCAAATTGTAAACAAAACTTTCATCATTGTAACCTGAAACAATCAATTAATAAACGATTTGTAAAAGTGTCATACACGCTAAAGCGTATAGACGGACGTACATTTATATTAGTATTTCATTTTTTTTTTTTTTCACATTTTAACTTGTGTCTGATTTATATTAATAAATAGTTCAGCGGCTATTAATCTATCCCTGCTGTTAACTTACTTATCTAGACATGTTGTTGTGTTATTATATTGCCTGTTACTCCTTCCACGTGTGTGTTCTTCTCAAAAATGGCTTTCCAAATTGTAAACAAAACTTTCATCATTGTAACCTGAAACAATCAATTAATAAACGATTTGTAAAAGTGTCATACACGCTAAAGCGTATAGACGGACGTACATTTATATTAGTATTTCATTTTTTTTTTTTTTTTCACATTTTAACTTGTGTCTGATTTATATTAATAAATAGTTCAGCGGCTATTAAACTATCCCTGCTGTTAACTTACTTATCGAGACCTATTGTTGTGTTATTATATTGCCTGTTACTCCTTCCACGTGTGTGTTCTTCTCAAAAATGGCTTTCCAAATTGTAAACAAAACTTTCATCATTGTAACCTGAAACAATCAATTAATAAACGATTTGTAAAAGTGTCATACACGCTAAAGCGTATAGACGGACGTACATTTATATTAGTATTTCATTTTTTTTTTTCACATTTTAACTTGTGTCTGATTTATATTAATAAATAGTTCAGCGGCTATTAAACTATCCCTGCTGTTAACTTACTTATCGAGACCTATTGTTGTGTTATTATATTGCCTGTTACTCCTTCCACGTGTGTGTACTTCTCAAAAATGGCTTTCCAAATTGTAAACAAAACTTTCATCATTGTAACCTGAAACAATCAATTAATAAACGATTTGTAAAAGTGTCATACACGCTAAAGCGTATAGACGGACGTACATTTATATTAGTATTTCATTTTTTTTTTTTTTTTTCACATTTTAACTTGTGTCTGATTTATATTAATAAATAGTTCAGCGGCTATTAATCTATCCCTGCTGTTAACTTACTTATCTAGACATGTTGTTGTGTTATTATATTGACGGTTACTCCTTCCACGTGTGTGTTCTTCTCTAAAATGGCTTTCCAAATTGTAAACAGAACTTTCATCATTGTAACCTGAAACAATCAATCAATGAACGATTTGTAGAAGTGTCATACACCGTTAATCCTACAGACGGACGTACATTTAAATTATTATTTCATTTTTCCACATTTTAACTTTTGTCTGATTTATATTAGTAAATAGTTCAGCGGCTATTAAACTATCCCTGCTGTTAACTTACTTATCGAGACATATTGTTGTGTTATTATATTGCCGGTTACTCCTTCCACGTGTGTGTTCTTCTCAAAAATGGCTTTCCAAATTGTAAACCAATCTTTCATCATTGTAACCTGAAACAATCAATTAATAAACGATTTGTATAAGTATCATGCACCGTAAATCGTACAGACGGACGTACATTTAAATTATTATTTCATTTTTCCACATTTTAACTTGTGTCTGATTTATATTAATAAATAATGGACAGTGTTAATAACCAGGAACGTACGAAAACCAACAAACAGATTTAAATCTAAATTCTCACTTTATCTCTACTGATTATTTACTTTTGCTTTGATTAAAAATAGTAAGGAAACTTAGGAAAATTAACCGGTCCACACCTGTGGAGTAACGGTCTGGCCGCAAAACCAGGTGGCCCGGGTTCGAATCCCGGTCGGGGCAAGTCACCTGCTTGAGGTTTTTTCCGGGGTTTTCCCTCAACCCACTACGAGCTAATGCTGGATAACTTTCGGTGCTGGACCCCGGACTCATTTCACCGGCATTATCACCTTCATTTCATTCAGACGCTAAATAACCTAGATGTTGATAAAGCGTCGTAAAATAACCCAATAAAAAAAATTAACCGTGCTTTCAACATTATTCCGTGGTGAGTCAAGGAAGATGAATCTGCGTCATGAGGGTAACGATCATGAAGATGATTTTTTATTGTTATTATTTGTGCTGAAACTTGTCCACGAACATTCCCTTAATACGCTGATGCATAAAACCGATCTTCCTCTCGCTCAGCAAAATTGTAACAAATTCCCAGGGAAAACTATCACAATATAACTCATAAAACATTATTACCATTCTTTACCTTATATTAAAACAATTCAATTGACACTGAAGACTCAAATAAGCATTTTAGAGTAAACTCAACCAACCTTCACAGTTCTCCATGAAACGTGGATATATTTTTGAAATGTTAAATGAATGCTTAAGGAACAATGCTTGATCCAATGTAGTTCATATCGTAGTCTAATAGTCTCTTTCAAACAATAGGCACCTAGTACAAGCGTCATAACCGAGAAGTAAGGAGATAAAATGAATAAATTTTTATTGGACATAAAGTTAAACTGTATTAATCAATAACAATTAAAGAAAACTGTACAAAGTATACACTAGGAAGTGTCATAATCACACTGAATGACAAAATGTAAATAAAACATTAAAGAAGACACAAACTTATTCTAGTATTAAAATCTGGCGTGTAGAAAATATGTCAGTTGGAGGAAGACTAATTCTTAAGGAATTCAGAATTCAGAATTAAAGTTCGGATTAAAAATAAACCAAAGAAAATAAGTAGCTTACTCATTGAGAAACCTGACTGGCAAAGCTGGAGGGAGCGAGATATATCGACAGGTTGCGGTCGAAAAGAAAACTAAACCAGTGTGATTCGACTGAATACCTAAGAGGCATATCCATGATAGCTTGGATGCGAATAATTGAAAAAATGAATATAAATGACTTCAATGCAGTGATATAAATCAAATTGTTACGACTTATGACGAAAAAAGGTAATGCGGTCTGTATAAATATTCTTCAACATTTCGGTTTAATTTTTATCTCGCAGGAAATTTCTCCTATCAAAACATTAACACAGTTATCCTTAAAGATGTCTGAAATAGGAATACTTACATGTAAAACAAAACATTAGAAAGATATTGACTGAGTTTCAATGATATTCTGTACGTATATTTGAAAGCTTGCAATCCAATGTTACAATTTTGTATTCATGTTCCTGTATCCAGAGTAACACATCAACAAAGCGCGTGGCGTTTTGTTAATTAACTTATTGTATCTAGACTCAGTATTGTCCGACTATTGCTAGGACACGGGTTATGGATTCATATCCGTGCTTACGTATATTTTGACATGAATAATATGTTTATATATATATAAACATATATATATATATATGTTTATGCAGCTTGGTATTGTTATATTATTAAGAAATTTAGAGCACTTTACTGTGTGAATTTCTTCGTATTACTACAGTCTAGTATATACCGTAACGAAGCTTTGGATAATTTTTTGCATTTCTCGCGATAATTGCTAGCCGCTTGGGGCGCTGTGAGTACGAGGAACAATAGACCACAGTCTACTGTGAGTACGAGGAACAATAGACCACAGTCTACTATATACAGTCACGAAGGTTGAGTTTTGAGGGTGCTAGAAACAATAGACTGTGACGGTACTATTTTGCATTGCCTGTAATGAGGCGATATTAGCGACCCTAGTGGTGAGCAACTATCTAATGTTTGCATGTTTACTACGTACTGAGCTTCGCGACTGTATATACTAGACTGTGAATAGACTGTGTCACTGCCATGGTGATCTAATACAGACCATGTGACTCGCTTAAGCCGATCACGAAGCACGGCGTTTCAACCATGCAAATTATTTGGAATGCATAAATTGGAACATATATTTCTCTAAAATGTAGTGTAATTGCATTAATAAAATTGAAAACAATGATTATGAGACACTTCAGACATAGCCTAATTCACTTGCGAATTATGGTGTAATATTATTTTTGGTGTGAAAATTACGTTGTTCGTATATGTAATACCTGTCTTTATTTCTATTAAATATTGCGAAATTCTTGTACATTAATTTATGCACGATTCAATAATTTTCACTTGCACCGTTCGGATATTTAGATATTTTGAAATTATAGGTTATGTTTACTGTACCAGTTGCCCATTTCTGTCTAATTTTAGTGGTCTCCAGTGCTCTGCCACATATTTTTATGTCATATGGAAATTATAGGTTATGTTTACTATATTTAACTTATATTCCTATATTCTGAATTATACATTATAATTAAACATAATGTCATGTATGATACCCCGAACATTCAATTTGTCTGTATTTTAATACTACAATTTAGCACTGAGTAATTATTATATTTATCTACTACCTAAGAGAAAAGTAACACAATCGTACGTACACTAATTTCATAGGAGTGGTATGGTAGATTTTCTGTCTACAATTAAAGAAGGTAGATGTGCTAAATTAAAATCACAATATAAATTCTTTTTTATTAAACCTCAAAATAGCTTCAATTGCACCGCACGGATATTTAGATATGTTGAAATTATGGGTTATGTTTACTGTACCAGTTGCCTCTTTCTGTCTAATTTTAGTGGTCTCCAGTGCTCTCCCAACATATGTTTATGTCATATGGGAATTATAGGTTATGTTTACTATATTTAACTTATATTCCTTTATTCTGAATTATACATTACAATTAAACATAATGGCATATATGATACCCCGGACATTCAATTTGTGTGTGTTTTAATACTACAATTTAGGATTAAGTAATTATTATATTTATCTACTACCTAAGAGAAAAGTAACACAATCGTACGTACACTAATTTCATAGGAGTGGTATGGTAAATTTTCTGTCTACAATTAAAGAAGGTAGATGTGCTAAATTAAAATCACAATATAAATTCTTCTTTATTAAACCTCAAAATAGCTTCAATTCGAAACTTAAAATGTTGATGCGAACAGATTATGTTAAATGTAAAATTCTCTTCACATTAAAGTAATGCAGTTTTGTAATTATTTCTGCAACATATTATGCAACAAGAAGTAAACGGATGATGATGATGGTGATGCTCGGAAAGTGTCCTTTAATGAATGATACTATTTATCAATATTGAATACATGTTTGTGCATTTTTTTATATTGAGCTTAACATAGGTTAGAAGGATTTATTGCCAGTATTTCTAAACCGCCATTTTCTTCTGTCCTCCGCAGTACAAATCAACTTGTAAGACGCACATTGCTTTTCTTCGATCGTCTCACGTCAGTTTCAGATGCACGTACCTGAAGTAGTCACGTGCTGGACTTGACGAGGGGAAGGAGAAAGACGCTACCTGAGGAAAAGGCTCTGTCTCTTGAAAAGTTATGAATTACCGATACTTTCAAATAAATGGACAGTCTGAATTGTGTAAATGAACTCTATTCTGTGATAGTAGCCAATGAATATCTACAATACAAGAATTTCTTTGAAGAAAATTTAGGTTATGGCATTATGGCCGATTTTACCAAACTTATTGAACTTTAATTGCTAATGTAAAGTCTTCTCAATTGACACTTAAAGGGAAATTGCATTTCTCCAATACAAATTGGGCTTTAAGCTCTCATTAAACTGCATTTAAGTTAATTGGTCAATATTTGGTCATTTAAATAATTTATCTTGCATTACTTACTTACTGGCTTTTAAGGAACCCGGAGGTTCATTGCCGCCCTCACATAAGCCCGCCATTGGTCCCTACCCTGAACAAGATTAATCCAGTCTCTATCATCATATCCCACCTCCCTCAAATCCATTTTAATATTATCTTCCCATACACGTCTCGGCCTACCCAAAGATCTATTTCCCTCCGGCCTCCCAATTAACACTCTATATGCATTTCTGGATTCGCCCATACGTGCTACATGCCCTGCCCATCTCAAACGTCTGGATTTAATGTTCCTAATTATGTCAGGTGAAGAATACAATGCATGCAGTTCTATGTTATGTAACTTTCTCCATTCTCCTGTAACTTTATCCCTCTTGGCCCCAAGCATTTTCCTAAGCACCTTATTCTCAAACACCCTTAACCTATATTCCTCTCTCAAAGTGAGAGTCCAAGTTTCACAACCATAAAGAACAACCGGTAATATAACTGTTTGATAAATTCTCACTTTCTGATTTTTGACAGCAGACTGGATGATAAAAGCTTCTGAACCAAATAATAACACGCATTTCCCATATTTATTCTGTGTTTAATTTCCTCCCGAGTATCATTTATATTTTTTTACTGTTGCTCCCAGGTATTTGAATTTTTCCACCTCTTCAAAAGATAAATTTCCAATTTTTATATTTCCATTTCGTACAATATTCTCGTCACGAGACATAATCATATACTTTGTCTTTTCGGGCTTTACTTCTAAACCTATCTCGTCCACACCTGTGGAGTAACGGTTAGCGCGTCTAGCCGCGAAACCAGGTGGCCTGGGTTCGATTCCCGGTCGGGACAAGTTACCTGGTTGAGGTTTTTTCCTGGGTTTTCCCTCAACCCAATATGAGCAAATGCTGGGTAACTTTCGGTGTTGGACCCCGGATTCATTTCACTGGCATTATCACCTTCATCTCATTCAGACGCTAAATAACCTAAGCTGTTGATAAAGCGTCGTAAAATAACCTACTAAAAAAACCTATCTCTTTACTTGCTTCAAGTAAAATTACCGTGTTTTCCCTAATCGTTTGTGGATTTTCTCCTGACATATTCACGTTATCCGCATAGAGAAGCAGCTGATGTAACCCTTTCAATTCCAAACCTTGTCTGTGATCCTGGACTTTCCTAATGGCATACTCTAGAGCAAAGTAAAGGTGATAGTGTATCTTCTTGGTTTAGCCCACAGCGAATTGGAAACGCATCTGACAGAAATTGAACTATACGGACTCTGCTATAAGTTTCACTGAGACACATTTTAATTAATCGAATTTGTTTCTTGGGAATACTAAATTCAATAAGAATAGGCTATCATATAAAACTTCTCTCTTAACCGAGTCATATGCCTTTTTGAAATCTATGAATAACTGATGCACTGTATCCTTTTACTCCCATTTTGTCTCCTGCATTAACGACGATAATTTGTTGTCATGGTGAGGACAATGATAGACTGAATAGACTTGATATTTGAAGATGCTGACTTCGTGCAAAGTCGGGCGAGGTTAATATCTCAAAATGAAGGCAATTTAGTTCTGTAGACAACAAAGATTTCCAAATGCGGTTTAGGTTACAAAAGCAAAATATCGGAAATTGATATTTTGAATAGTATAGAAGGTGATTTAGAATTTCCAACTGCTTCCAGAGCCATCTTCAGTTCCAAGCCTGAGCATGCGTACGTTTGGCAACACTGAGCGGAGGCGAAATACGACACGATATTTGACACAGTGCTTTGGTTTCGTTGTCACGTGTACATTTTTGACATTAATTTATACAAAAGTAAATGAATATGATCAAGATTCAGAGGATTGATGTACGTAATTTATTACGGAATCCGAAATGGTATTTCGAGTTTCAGAATACCGCGTAAATACTTGCATATCAAGACTGTGCCATTTAAAATAACTTCAAGAATTAAAAGCGTATGTGTTTTTTATTTATGGTACAAGGGCAAATAAATAAATACTTAAAAAATGTTACTTGGACCAAAAATAAATAGAATAACGACGTACTTTCGCAATACCCTATTCCAATCAATTAATCAATATGTAGCTATTAAATTGACAATGTTTTGCGGCTTTATGATTTTCATCTCTGACGTGAAAGGTCTAGGTGTCTAGAATAGCCCATATACATTTTAATCTCATGTGATTATCTGTCTTGCTTTTATAAAAATATTTCATATGTCTAGGAAGCCAGTTTTAGTTTGAACCTGGCAAATCACCATAACAATACTGTTTTCCTGAATTATTTCTTATAAACTTTTTCAAAGATAATTTAGATATAGATCTAACTACAGAAAACAATTTAAGAATGTAAACTATGCAAAAATAAAATAAAAATATAAGCAAAGGAATATATGGATATATTGTAATAAAGTATGAGGGTGTAAATATAGTTAGGTCAAGTATGATCTATGAAAAAAATGTAGAAACATACTGTACCTTTAACATAATATGTAACAAAACACATAATTATCTATCAAGTATGTGCCAATTAGCGTAACTCAGTGAACTTCAAATCCTGTAAATGCGGAGTGAAAAGAAACATATTTATTTATTTATTTATTTATTTATTTATTTATTTATTTATTTATTTATTCTGGTGTAGTTAAGGCCATCAGGAATATAACTAATTACAAAAAAATAATAATAAACAAACCTTGAAAACCTTTCTTCTCCCATTCTTTTTTCCTTTTTGCTTTTCTTTCTTTCTTTCCTTTTCCTTTTTTTCTTTCCTTCATTTTTATTTTTTTCATTCTTTCCCTCTAATTTCTTCCTTTCCTTTTTTCTTTCTTCCATTTTTTCCTTCTTTTCTTTTTCCTTTTTCCTTTTTTCTTTTTTCCTTTTTCCTTTCCGCCATCCTTTTTCTTTCTTTTCTTCTGTTTTCTTTCTGTCGACCCTGATTACTTTTCTTTTTTCTTTTTCTTTCCTTCTTCCAGTCTTTCCTTCTTTGTTTTACTTTGTTCTGTTTTCTTTCTTTCCTTATTTCTTACCTTCATTTTTCTTTTTTTCATTCTTCCCCTCTTTTACTTCTTTCTTTTCTTCATTCATTTTTCCTTTCTTCCCTTATTTATTCCTTTCCTTCTTTCTTTCCTTCTTTGTTACTTTCCTTTCTTTCTTTCATTATTTTTCTTTCTTTTCCTCTTTCCTTTATTGCCTTATTTTCTTTACTTCTTTATTCCTTTTCTTCTTTCCTTCTTTTTTCTTTCATTATTTTTCTTTCTTTCCCTCTTTCCTTTATTTTCTTTTTTTCTTTATACCTTTCCTTCTTCCTTTCCTTCTTTTTTCTTTCATTACTTTTCTTTTTTACCCTCTTTCCTTTATTTCCTTCTTTATTCCTTTCCTTCTTTATTTCTTTCCTTCTTCCTTTCTTTCCTTTCCTTCTTTTTTATTTCATTATTTTTCTCTCTTTCCCTCTTTCCTTTATTTTCTTTCTTTCTTTCTTTCTTTCTTTCTTTCTTTATTCCTTTCCTTCTTCTTTCCTTCTTTTTTCTTTCATTAGTTTTCTTTCTTCCCCTCTTTCCTTTATTTCCTTCTTTATTTCTTTCCTTCTTCCTTTCTTTCCTTCTTTTTTCTTTCATTATTTTTGTTTGTTTCCCTCTTTCCTTTATTTCTTTCTTTCTTTCTTTATTCCTTTCCTTCTTCCTTCCTTTCCTTTTTCTTTCATTAGTTTCTTTCTTTGTCTCTTTCCTTTCTTTCTTTCTTTCTTTCTTTATTCCTTTCCTTCTTCCTTTCTTTCCTTCTTTCTTCTTTCATTAGCTTTCTTTCTTTCCCTCTTTCCTTTATTTCCTCCTTTCTTTCTTTCCTTCTTTATTCCTTTCTTTCTTCCTTTCTTTCCTTCTTCATCTTTCATTATTTTTCTTTCCCTTTTTCCTTTATTTCTTTCTTTTTTATTCCTTTCCTTCTTCCTTCCTTTCCTTTTTCTTTCATTAGTTTTATTTCTTTCCCTCTTTCCTTTATTTATTTATTCCTTTCTTTATTCCCTTCCTTCTTCCTTTCTTTCCTTCTTTCTTCTTTCATTAGTTTTCTTTCTTTCCCTCTTTCCTGTATTTCCTTCTTTCCTTCTTTTTCTTTCATTATTTTTCTTTCCTTCCCTCTTTCCTTTGTTTCCTTCTTCCTTTGTTTCCTTCTTCCTTTGTTTCCTTCTTCCTTTGTTTCCTTCTTTCTTTGTTTCCTTCGTCCTTTGTTTCCTTCTTCCTTTCTTTCCTTCTTTATTCCTTTCCTTCTTCCTTTATTCCTTCTTCCTTTCTTTCCTTCTTTCCCTCTTTATTCCTTTCTTTCTTCCTTTCTTTCCTTTTTTCATTATTTTTCTTTCTTTCCCTTTTTCCTTTATTTCCTTATTTTCTTTCCTTTTTTATTTCTTTTCTTTAGTCCTTTCTTTCTTTTCTTCCTTCTTTCTTTTCTCCCTTCTTTCTTTTTTCTTTCGTTATGACTTCTTTCTTTCCCTATTTCCTTCACTTCCTTCTTACCTTTTCCTTTCTGCTGGTTGATATGCATGTTCCCGCAAGTTAAACGTCGTAACTTGCACTATAGGTATGCGTAGGTACGTATGATGTGCAGTTGCATTACAGTTGTGTGGTTGCGGAATTTACACTTCCGAGCTGCTGCGGATATGAGTTTATCCCGCGAAAGGCAAAGCTTAATTGCCTGTCGTGTATATGTGGCGATGATTATAATTACAATTTAATTTCAATTGAACGATGAGACTTCACTTCAACTATTACATTCCACAGTTGGTTTCCATCATCAAACAGGTCAAGTCTATTGAGAATCGCTTCTCTGTCGAAAGAAATTCCCATCATTACGTTAACTTCCCTAGCATACCGCTTGGTAAATTAGGGTTCTCTTCAGCGGGTATTTAATAATACTAATGATGATAATAATAATAATAATAATAATAATAATAATAATAATAATAATAATAATAATAAATTAAGCATCCCTTATGAAAAGGTTGTCAGATTTGACAAAGCGTATTATATATAATTTAGAAACGCACCTAAAAGGTAAAATTATTTACATTTGAAACGTTTAGGGAATCGAATATACAAAACGTCAGAAAAATTTACACCTAAATAGCGTTTATGCTCATTTGCAGATAATAAAGGGATAGTAGTATCATCAGAAATGTTAAAATGATTTGAATGCCGCGAGAAAAATAATAGCTATGGATTTATTGACATTGATATCTAAACAAATCAACAGCCATCGGTTAAGATGACTTGAAATTTCCATTATCACTCCCATACAAGTGATTTCTCAATATCTGAACCGATCCTTTGAAGGTACTAATGGCTATTTCCTTTACAGTGCTGTGTGTTAGCCCTAGGATTTTACATTTGTTGGCAAAGAATGAGATTATGGTACCTCGTGCTCCCACCATCAGACCTATTACATCAATCTGGGACAGGCTATATTTATCTTTATAGAACGGGATTGTTGGTTCATAGATCCGCTTCTTTTCACTGTCCACCTCATGCAGTTGATCTGCATGTGTCTCAAATCTGATGGTGGGATCGAGTGTGTGTGTCGATTGTTCTTAAAGGCAATGATATAAATTCGCCGAACACTTCCTTGTGTGGCTAGTCCCTGCACCTCTTGATGGACTGTAAACTCTACTTCCTTCAGTACCTCGGACAACATAGAACAGACAGCATAGTGACGGGTGTTGCGAAGGGCCTCACTATAGGGGCAGAAGCCAAGGATATGGGGGAGAGTTTCAATCTCGCTGAGACAGCGCTTACAACGGTTACCATCCCGACTTCTACCCGGTACAGCTCGGACCATAGCGACATAGCCTACCATTTTAAGGGCGTTTGTCCGTTCCGAGAGGATTACATCTTAACATCTTTCCTTGTTTTGTTCGATTTATTAACTAATTTAAAAAATTATCTCTGTAAAAAAATTATTTCCAAGAAATGTAAAAATTATGTGCAGAAATGAAACCAATAATATTACTTAATTACTGTTGGGAACATGAAATTGCTGCGATGAGAATGTACAGGGACATCATTTTATTTTTACTTCAATTTTTATTGTACCTGAGTTTTTGAATGTACTTCACTCCCACCCCCTCTACTAGTAAACTGCCAACCGTTCTCCACACAGAACCGAGGCCGCGTATACAGTACTGAGTTAGTGAATAAAGTATGTTCCAGAAATATATCCGCGTTTTCCAGTGACGAAAGAGTTTTCAATATTGAATCATATTTTCGCACAAATACTGTCGACCGTTTGCCTACGTCGCATCCCGGTTTCCCCCACCTGCTTCTGTTCGCCCCTCTATAAAGTCTAGTAGCTGGGCTATCTTAGCTCTTTTCTGAAAACATTAATTTCTGTTAGGAATTGGACGTCTACGTAATATTATACAACTGTTTAAAATAGCTTAAATAGAAGGGGGCTCGTTAAGTAATTAACTGTCACGTGATTTACCCTCCCCCTCTCTACGACGCTGCGACAAAACCACTTGAACGGATAGTAGATAGCACTTCTGAGTAATTTTATCTTTTCGGATCGGGCAGAAATGAAGATTGAATTTACATTACGTAAGGTACTCTTTTATGGAGTAGGTATAGAATTATTTCAACATGAGTTACTCGTACGAAGGACGAAACCGGTAATTGAAATTAGGTACAATAGTCTATAGTGCGATAATATGCACATTAGAACTGAAGTCTGTATCGAAATGAACGGCCACCATTTTAAAAAATGTGTTTAAATATCCATATTATGATTACTTTTCAATTTAACTTCATTCTCTATATCGTACGCTAATGTGCTGTAACACTACAATATACACTGCATAATGAATACGTCCGAATGGATAGCTCATTTCGTGAGTAAAAACACTAAGTGTTAATACAGTACTGTATTTTGATTAAACAAAAACCTAATGAAAATTATCAAATTCAAAATTGCGATATTTCCTAGTTTACATAAATGGATGAACTACTTTTCTTCCCTCCTATACCTAGTAAAGTGATTTGTATTTTACGCCACTATCATCAAACTCCAATGTTGGAAGTAGGAGCAAGCGGTGATTCCTGTTCTAGACCTTTAATCCAAAGGTATAGCCAGGTTAATATTAAAAATGTTAGTAAAAATAAAATGATGTCCCTGTATATTTTTCCTAGAGCATAAGTTGAGTCATTTTCCACTTTAACATATTAGCTCTGTGTAATGTTTCAGGGGCCAGGGCGAAAATACGCGTCGCCTGGATATCGTTCAGACTTTTACTCTGATTTTGCAGAACCAAAAATGGATCTATTTAGAGACCTACGGCAAGAAAGTCACATGGAGTGCAAATTTTCATTTCAACAAGTTTTACTGCATCAGTGCGTGATTGATCTGCTTACAAGTTTAAAAGCCGACATGTTGAAAGAAACAGTAGCACGAAGGATTTATTAAAGAAATGGGTTTTTGAAGAAGGACAAAATTCCGGCACATCGGCAACGCTGATATAACATCTGCAGTTGCGATCATCGTTAAATAAACCATAATTTATTTTTTTTAATACAACAAAATAGAAAACAAAAGGGAGCTCTCGTATCTAATAGGTGTCATAATGGTTCTTGTGCTTTCTTTTGCAACTTGACGAAATATTCTCTGAAAAATATTCCCACTCGTGAAATTACATTATTACGTATTCCCAGAATTCTCGAAATTGTGAAGTCTTTATTTAATATTCTACTGTATCCAACACAGCCCCTGTAAGGATTCCAAATTCCTGGTATCCACGTTTGTGGTTTGTTGCTATGCAGTAACTTTTAAAGCAATATGTCTCTATTATTAGGCTCTTTAACTGAGGTACAGGCGCGCGTGGGACAATATACAACTACGTAACAAGAAGCGCTCTGCTTTTGTTTTATTCACGGAACCAACTCGATTTCCTGCCAACAAGTAATCGATTGCATGATATGCTGCTCTTATTGTTGAGTGATATATCGACCTCCTGTTGCAGGTAATTGTTACAAAGTCTTACAGGCGTTTTGACAAACATTTAATATTACCTTTATCTCGAAAGTGAAGAATAAATTAAAGTTTTAAAAATAAATTATAAGTAGAGAAAATTATTTCAATATTTTCAGAGATCAAGAATTTTCCACATCAGAATACTACACTGGACTGCAAAAAGAAATGCCGATACGAAATTATATTGTTTTCCGAGGACTTTAGCAAACATTGCGAGGTGGAAAGCTATTTTCCTGAGATTAGTTTTTTAAATACATATAAATACGACTTTTATAACATGTTCACGTTATTATTTAATATTAATTGATTTTAAATTATTCATATACTTTATTTTACAACAGTAATAAGAATATTATACGAAAATAGTGAAACTGCAGTTCCTTATACATGGGTGCTGTCATTGCTACAACCGATAAACTCGCCCAGTCACGTTTCATATTGTATTAACGAAAACATGTAGGTATCAATTTTATTAAACAAATAAATACTGTATAGATATAAAATTTTACTATAAAATACTATTTGGGAAAAGGAAATTGTACCAGAACAATGGAAGGAGTCCATAATCGTACCTATCTTTAAGGAGGGTGACAAGACTAACTGTAGTAACCTTCGAGGAATATCACTTTTGTTGACGTCGTACAAAATTTTGTCCAATATTCTTTTAAGAAGATTAACTTCATATGTAGATGAAATTATTGGGGATCATCACTGTGGTTTTAGTCGTAATAGATCAACTATTGACCAGATATTTTGTATTCGACAGATAATGGAGAAAAAAATGGGAGTATAAGGGTACAGTGCATCAGTTATTCATAGATTTCAAAAAGGCATATGACTCGGTTAAGAGAGAAGTTTTATATGATATTCTTATTGAATTTGGTATTCCCAAGAAACTAGTTCGATTAATTAAAATGTGTCTCAGTGAACGTACAGCAGAGATCGTATAGGTCAGTTTCTACCAGATGTGTTTCCAATTCAATGTGGGCTAAAGCAAGGAGAATTTTTAACTTTGCTCTAGAGTATGCCATTAGGAAAGTCCAGGATAACAGAGAGGGTTTGGAATTGAACGGGTTACATCAGCTGCTTGTCTATGCGGATGACATGAATATGTTAGGAGAAAATCCACAAACGATTAGGGAGAACACGGGAATTTTACTGGAAGCAAGTAAAGAGATAGGTTTGGAAGTAAATCCCGAAAAGACAAAGTATATGATTATGTCTCATGGCCAGAATATTGTACGGAATGGAAATATAAAAATTGGAAATTTATCTTTTGAAGAGGTGGAGAAGTTCAAATATCTTGGAGCAACAGTAACAAATATAAATGATACTCGGGAGGAAATTAAACACAAAATAAATATGGGAAATGCCTGTCATTACTCTGTTGAGAAGCTTTTATCATCCAGTCTGCTGTCAAAAAATCTGCAAGTTAGAATTTATAAAACAGTTATATTACCGGTTGTTCTTTATGGTTGTGAAACTTGGACTCTCACTCTGAGAGAGGAACATAGGTTAAGGGTGTTTGAAAATAAGGTGCTTAGGAAAATATTTGGGGCTAAGAGGGATGAAGTTACAGGAGAATGGAGAAAGTTACACAACGTAGAACTGCACGCATTGTATTCTTCACCTGACATAATTAGGAACATTAAATCCAGACGTTTGAGGTGGGCAGGGCATGTAGCACGTATGGGCGAATCCAGAAATGCATATAAAGTGTTAGTTGGGAGGCCGGAGCGAAAAAGACCTTTAGGGAGGACGAGACGTAGATGGGAATATAATATTAAAATGGATTTGAGGGAGGTGGGATATGATGATAGAGAATGGATTAATCTTGCTCAGGATAGGGACCAGTGGTGGCCTTATTTGAGGGCGGCAATGAACCTCCGGGTTCTTTAAAAGCCAGTAAGTAAGTATAAAATACAGACACACAACTGAAAATTGAATCTAATTGAAACATTTAACTACACATTTCTCCGTCTCATGGAATAAAAACTCTTAGAAAATTCAGGCCAGTTCAGATGTGTTTGCGTAATTATTTCATATATACAGAGAAGTCCTCGTAACACGATCATATTTCAAATCGAAATCAGTTGTAGAAACTGTTGCGATTTTGTGGATGATCAGTCTTACAGTTTGTGAAGGGACAGATCTCCATTCACGCTACTCTTCGTAACTATTTGCTTCGAAGCGCACTAGATGGCATTGAGATCTCACTAAAGACAGGGAGGCAGACGGAGGACAGTATGGCCCGATGGTTGCAGGCATAGACAAATAGATTGCAGGTCTCTTCAATTTGAAGTTCTTCTTCTTTAGGTTTGTTAGTTCTGTTTTCATTTCTTATTTTTAGTTTCATTACATGGAGTATTACGAGAACAGTATTGTGATATTGAAGAAACTATTTTGAGATTCAAGCAATACAAATTTTCTGCATTGTCTGTGCAGCGATCTCTCAAAGTCTAGTGTTAATATTCAGTACCTACAAGTCAATCTTTTCGTGATTAATATACATGAAATATAACAATTTTAGTACAAAATTAATCGGTCTTTATTCTAAACCAAACGTAAAGTGGCCTAGTACTTGAAATAGGCTAAAATTATTCTTTCTTTTAACGTTGTTTTTACATAATATTAATTCATTTTATTCAGTTTTCTGCCAAAGGGCGGTTCCATGGATAAATATATAATAGGATGCGAAACTGCGGTCAGCACCATCTGGCGGCAGGGGGCTCAAATAAGATGATCAGCGCCCAACGTCGTAGGTGGTGAACATTAGAACTACGTGTTGGGTACATTACCCAGAGTTCTCTATTTATCCTTTCGAGATATTGCTCGAGGAGACAAGATGGCAGACAAACTTGCTAATAAGTGAACATAAAGTGATACTACGTGTGTGTATAAGCAGTGTATGTTATACAGTGTTGTTTATGGACGTTGTGTTGTTGAATGTATTGTAAAGTAATATAATAAATTGAACTATCTAAGTAGTTCTTGCAGACTTTTCCATTGCGCTGTACAATAAATACCCAAAGAATACAATCCCAATTATCTAACCTTTTGCTTTATTTTTTGCCTCTTTCTGGTTATATTTTAATTTGGGTAGTGTGAAATAGATCGTCTCTCTTATCTTCCTGTTGGCTCCGGTAAGAATTTTCAGTCGAAGATGCTGTGAGGAATAAAAATGTAAATTTTTTATTTTAAATTGGGTTAGTTTTGAATATCGCTGAGGGTGGGAGGGAATATTTTCTGCACAGTTTAACATTTTCGTCACTAGGTGCGCTGCTAAATGCATGGAGTAATTAGTTACTCTTTTCGCTACTTGGTGCGCTGCTAGATGTAATAACGCCCCTCCGCCCAACAGGTGACAGCAAGATCAATTTCTAAAACAGCGCCTCTAGTATATGTTACGGGAAACTCAGGAAGTTTCGCATCCTATTATATATTCATCCATGGCGGTTCGTTCTCTGAAAACTCAGCATTATCTTGTCTTCCCTCTTTTCCGCCTTCATCTTAGTCTCCGCTAACGATCCATATACAGAGGGCCCCACTTAACTCTTTCACCTCTGACAGCGTGTGAATTATTTCAGATATACACTAACCGACTATTACAAGTTAAATGACATCGAAGGGAACATCTGAAAAACGGTTTTCGCAAATTACTATTTTGGTCATTTTAAAATTACAACATTTTCTTGGAAGTTCTAGTTTTTAGGTTCGCTATAACCGAAGTGAGGGTTCACTATAAAAGGAAACATTAATGCACTTTTTAATGCATGCGGGTCGGGACCAACGGTTTAGGTTCACTATAGCCGAGTATTCACTACAACCGAGTTCACTATATCCACAGTTGACTGTATTTCACACGCTATTGGAGTTGCGAGAAACGGCCTGGAAATAAGTTCATCCTGCAACACGATATCGTGTGGCATCACACTGATCGTGTCACCGTGGAGAAAATCAGAACATTTGGGTGGGAAACTCTTCCACAATTTCCATACAGTACCGACTTGGTACCCTCCGACTACCATCTTTTCGGTTCTGTAAAGGAGCATCTGCGAGGCCAACGCTACGAGACGCTGGAGGACATGAGGAAAGCAGTGCGTCAGTGTCTTCGGGAAGATGAAACGGACTTCTACAGCAAGGGAATTTTCAAACTTACAGAACGGCGGGAAAAAATGTGTGCAAAGAAATGGAGACTATGTTGAAAAGTGGCAGAAAAGTCTATAGATTAAGATGATGAAGAGAAATTTAAAATTAGATGTAATAACGTTTGCAGATGATCTTGTTTTACTAACAACATCTGAAGATGATTTGCAGTGGTCAGTGCATAATTAAAATTTAATAGCTCAAAGATATTCAATGGAAATATCCATTAACAAAACAAAAATAATTGCCTTTTGTGGCAAATACCCAATACCAAGCAAAATTTGTTTAAATAACACAATTTTGGAAGGAGTTAATGAGTTTAATTATTTAGGATATAAACTTTCTTTTGTTGAAAATTTGGATTAATCAAAGAAAATTGTAAAATTCAACAAATCAATGGGCATCATTAATAGAGTTTTAAAACCTTCATTAGTACAAAAATCAACTCTTACTCGTCTTTATCAAATAATAGCTCGACTGGCTACACTAAACGGGATCGAAAGAAAAATGAAGATATACTTCAAGAACTTAATGTGTCATAAATACTGGACTATATCTCCAGATATCAGTTAAACTGGAAGGAACACGTCTCAAGAATGGTTTCATCCAGGATCCCTAAGGCAATAATGAAGTATCGTCCAAATGGGAAACGGTCACTTGGTCGACCTATGAAAAGATGGCAAGAAAATTGCTTTTTCAGGCCGTAACAGTTCTTTTGGGACTAGTACTTGACAGGATGATGATGATGATGATGATGATGATGATGATATCGTATCTAACCATTTCATTGGTGCTGTAAAAAGGTAATGCATGAAAATTAAATATTGTAAGAGAAGATAGATTTTGAAAATATGAATGAGTGAATGAATGAATGAATGAATGAATGAATGAATGAATGAATGAATGAATGAATGAATGAATGAATGAAGCCACTGTGTCCCATGAAGGGCTAGGGCCTCCTACAGGAGGGGAAGCTCGGTTGATGTTGTTCACATGATGAGCTATTTCACGTGAACAATATTTACATTCACATTCACTATGTGAGATACACTAGAGTTTGTCAAATTTTAGATCTATATGAGTTTGTTCACTATCTGTCTCCACTCGTTCCTGTTGCGGGCGATGGTTGACCAGTTCCCTCCCAGCTGCTGCTTGAATGTATCTGCCCATCTTCTCCTTGGCCTGCCTTGTGTTCTCCTTCCTATGTACGGGTCCGACATGGTGGTTTCTCGCGCCCATCTGCCTTGTTGCTGCCTTGCTACATGACCACCCCACCTCCACTTCGTTATGAGGGCTTTTTGTGTGATGTTCTCAGAAGCTGTAATTTTCTGAAGTGCCGTGTTGGAGACCTTGTCTTTCAGTGAAACGCCAACTATCTTCCTCTCCATTTTCCTTTGGCATATTTCGATGTTCATCTTTTGCCTCTTTTTGGAAATATGATTTTTTAAAATTTAAATAAACTAAAAAACCATTCATCTGATCATAATGGAACTTAAATTCAAGAATATTTATAGGATGGAGATGAAGTCTACAAAATATGAACTCCTTACTCTAAAAATGGTACTCGTAGACAATATAAATTTCACCGAACACACTCCTTAACACAGAAATCCCCATATCGTTTAGGGGCAAGTTTATGCACTCGTTGTACTGATATTAATATGCTTTATGCACAGAAAGCCAAGTCTGAGAATGAAGGTCGGGACGAAATTATTGGTGTAACAAAACTTTCTCGTTGTTTCTGTTGTGAATGCACTGAGGTTACACACAACCAGCACAGAGAACAAACATACTGCAGCAGCGCTGGCAGCGCGTGAAGGCGAGCCGGGGGCCACACATTACATCATAAATACCAAAACCCTGTTGTCCCACACTTCAGCTGTTTCTGAAGCACCATATACAACGCTGGAACTGGGGGCGTCATTCTGTTCTACTTCAAAATCTAATGTAGGACCCTCTCAGAATTGTTTGATGTCTTTAATGAAGAAAAATGTTACACTTTTAATATAAGAGCACTTTAATATACCTACTGCATTTATCTACTAATGTGTTAGTAAATATACTGAATGTTCATTTAAAAGTGTGTCATGACGTCACTGTTGATGAGTCAGCGATTTGAAGTGAGTTTCAGCTTTTATGTCAGAGAAGTTGCCTATTAATCAAGGCGTTCGATCGTACGGTATAACTTGAACGTCGTAGCAACAGATGGCGGTCTGTACGGTCTCTATGCTACCATAACCTCTTTCGAACTGTGTTTTGCGAGGCCAAGTCGTACGCAGGGTATTTGTTATCGATTGCGTACGGCAACATTCCACATCACAAATAAAATGCTCCCTGTCCATTTGACCGTCGAAATTAATGTCAACACATACGTAAGTAATCGTCTTAACCCTCTCCCCATATCTCGACAGTAAGAAAAAAAAATCACCTCAGTACACGTTTCGAAACAGTTCACATTCCTGCCACTATCGGCGTCACCGTACGTATCGGTAAGTACTCTTCAGAATGAACGCCGTACTTGCTAGGCAACTTCTCTGGCACATAGGTAATACACCTCTGTGGAAGTGTAGGAAGATTGAATTCTCTAGGCTCATCGGCTAGCCACATGACTGCATACAGCGCGCCATGACACACTTTGAACTGAACAACCAGTACTACTGCTACTGCTGCTACTACTACTACTACTACTACTACTACTACTACTACAACAGAGGTCCCAAATTGATGTACAGTGAAACCTCTCATTTATGGATATCGAAGGGACGTAACAATCTGTCCGCATCTAGGAGGTGTCCTTTATTGGGAGGGAATGTATCCCATCACGCGTTAAATGAAATGTATTACTGTAGTTTAATTCTAAATACAGTATTCTACAGTAAATTCTTTGCAACTTTGAACTACAGTAGATAAGATCGAAAAAGGAAAATACAGTATTGTGCCATGCAATTTTATTCTAGGTCTACTGTTACGCAGCACTGTAATTTACAGTTTTAAACTTAATCTTTACGTTCAGGTGCCATGTCTCTCGAAAAAGAACATCCGATTGAAGTGAAGAGAATAATCCTACTAATCCCATCATGTGTCGAATTCAATTTCACGATCGCGGAAACCTGGACCCATCAGACAGGTTAAATTTTATGACTTCGTTTATCCACCCGCTTCCAGCTAACAAGGGATAGCCGGCTGGTCTAGTGGTAGCCTACGAGACCCTTATTGTCTTCTTTCAAGTTAAAGAATTTCTGTACAGTTCTCAAAATTAAATTTTCTATTTTTGTAACACATTAGGTCTTGAAATCCAAGTTCTGTCCGCAGTCAGGAGGTGAAGCAAGCTTTAGGACTGTGAAACAGCTGTCCGTGTCCGTGTCTGAGAGTGTCCGTAAACGAGAGTTAAAATTATCATTATTTCTATATTATTTCAGTTGGGACATAAAAATCTGTCCATATATGAGGAGTGTCCGTATTTTGGAGGTGTCCGTAAGTAGAGGTTTCACTGTATACACATTTCGAAACACTGTTTCTCAGCAAAGAGATGAGACAGAAGTGCGATTTTTGCGGTTTTGTATTCCTTAAGCCCATACATGTACAAAATGGCCTCCTTCCGCCACAATACCCTCCCAACAAGAACGTACAACAGAGCGACATACCAACTGGATTGTTGCTAATGGAATATCATTACAGACATGTTCAACCTGAACTCTCAGTTCCTCCAGTGTTTGTGGCGTACACTGTGTCCTTCAGGGCTCCCCATAGGTAGAAATCTGGAGGGGTTAAAGTCTGAGATCGAGGCAGGAATTCCGTAGCACTTCCTCTTCGTCCTATCCATCTCTGATTGAGTGTGCGATCGAAAATTTTCTCACATTGACATGAAAGTGAACTGGAGCACCGTCTTGTTGAAAGTAAAACCCATTTTTACTCTCAAAGAGGTCATTAAGACGTGGAATCGTGGTTTCTAACATTTGCAGGTATTTCTCACCCATGACAGTCTCTTCGAAGAAATACGGCCCAATTATTCCTCTGGAAGACAGACCATACCATACTGTTATTCCTGGAAGATTGGCGGTCTTTTCGTGAAAGATGTGTGGGTTTTCATTAGCCCAGTACACATAATTGTGCCGATTAATTGTGCCATTAAGTTTAGTCCTCTCGTTGGAATATCGCGATGACGTCACAGTCTAATATATACAGTCGCGAAGCTCAATAAGTAGTAAATATGCAAACATTAGATAATTGCTCACCACTAGGATCGCTAATATCGCCTCATTACAGGCAATGCAAAATAGTACCGTCACAGTCTATTGTTTCTAGCACCCTCAAAACTCAAGCTTCGTGACTGTATACAGGGTGTATCTAAATTGGTGTCAAATATTTCGGGGACATGTTCCTAACGCCAAAACATTACAAAAAGTTCGTATGAACATTGGTCTCAAAATAATTTATTTCAGAGTTACAAGACAAAATTTAATGTTACAAAAATTGCTCGGAGTGGCTTCCTCCTGCTTCGATGTGTCCCCTAAACCTGCGTTACATGCTCTGGCGTACTCTGTTGAAAATTCCTGGAGTGTTTCGTATTTCGTGAAATCCAGTTTGGATACGCTCTCAGAATATCAACATTAAGTACAGGAGTCGCATAAACAAGGGACTTTAAATGTCCCCAGACGAAGAAATCCATTGGATTCAAATCAGGCGATCGAGCAGGCCATGCAATGAATCCCCTTCGACCAATACGTCTTTGGGGGAATCGATAATTAAAAAAATTACGAACTATCAGACTGAAATGAGCTGGAGCAGCATCGTGTTAAAACACATTCGTTGGATGACGTCCAGAAGCACATCATCAATTAAATGATGCAAATCATTTCGTTCTATCCACTCACAGAATACACTTTCTTCTGATTTCTTTGCTCTACAAAATACGAACAAACAAAAAAACCATCAATCAGCGGTCAATGAAGGGACAAATCCTTTAATAACTCCCTAACGAATGGTTTTCAGACCCATGTTCTTATTAACTTTTTAAATTGTTTTGATGTTAAGAACACGTCCCCGAAATATTTGACACCAATTTAGATACACCCTGTATAGTAGACTGTGATGACGTCAAGAGGATTCTTTCCGATTACGACGATCATGGCGATATCGGCGGCGACTATGATAGTGATGGATGCAGTCTATTCTTAACCCTTTGAAGCGCAGTGGTTAGAGTACATAACCACCTTTTAAATTTGAGTTTCCTGCCTACTTACAGTGTGATTTTTATTTCAAAACTACTGCGCTGCATTCACTGATACCTAGTAACTGTAGAAGAATTTTATTTTCCCTATATTTGTGTTGCTCCACTAAGATGGCCGATGTTGTTATGTATAGTTGGGATGTGGAAGACTCGCTCCGTGTTTTCATTTCAGTTGTATGCTAAAATATCACAGTTACGTAAGTTTCTATTCAGTGTAATTTGTCTTTTCGTCTTTTAGAACATATTTCAGTAACAAGATTGTAATTTCTTCGACACATGTGGCGTCAATATAGAAATAATGTGGTGGTTTCAAAAGGTAATCACTACGCAAACAGGGTAGTTATGCTTACCATATCCAACAAAATGTTTAATTTTTGTGTCAGCTTATTCATCATGGCTACAAGGAAGAGATGGTTGGTGAAAATCACAAAGTGTTTTTGACAACATTTTCACAAGTTTGAATCTGATGATCTCTAAGGGAGCAAAATATGTATGCATGTGGTACAGTTAGACATGGGCGTATTGGTTTACCACACGACGAAAGAAGAGACCACGACATGAAACGTGGTGAGAGTGATAGCCGTACGTCATATGCTGGAGGGTCCTGGCTCAATTGGAAGAATAGAAGGTCCATTCTTTTCCTTTCTAATTACCATGCAACACATGTGAAGTGGCACTTTGCCTTAATGAAACCAGAGACTGTTTCCTTTTGTATCATTCGCAATTAGTCTGAATACATTGTGTTCTGCGGTATTGTATAGTGGTTTTACCACGAAACCACCCATTTTCTGTGTAAAAAATGGAAGTTTTTAAAATTTGAGGCACATCTCTTAGACAAATAAAAGTTTAGTTTCATTGCAAACACAATTTTTTATTACCTTCCCAAATGCGTGCATCAAATGGTTAAGAATGTTTCCAAGTTTTCCTTAAGCATCCATAATTTCTAATCTCGTAAATTCTCTGAAGTATTCAAGTTGGATCATGATACACATTCCGCACCTAAATTTCGTAAGGATGTTTGAGTGGAAATCCCAGCGGTGCCTTGTTTTGGGTTCGGATCTCTCAATGCTCAAGCTGATGGCTGTCCCGAGGGATCCATGTGGTTTGTACTACGGCTTGAATACCAAATTACGCATGTAGCACTAATTCGCTGCTATTAGAACTAAATTCATAGCTACACCGCAGTGAATACATTAGCTTTGTAAACTGCATCAAACACTTGTGATATACACCACTGTACTTGTATGGAAATAGACTTGTTGTTGCTGTTCTTTCTTAAGGGAAGACTCCACTGAAATTCACGAATACTTACATACTTACTGGCTTTTAAGAAACCCGGAGGTTCATTTCCACCCTCACATAAGCCCGCCATTGGTTCCTAACCTGAGCAAGATTAATCCATTCTCTATCATCATATCCCACCTCCCTCAAATCCATTTTAATATTATATTCCCATCTACGTCTCGGCCTCCCTAAAGGTCTTTTCCCTCCGGCCTCCCAACTAACACTCTATATGCATTTCTGGATTCGCCCATACGTGCTACATGTCCTGCCCATCTCAAACGTCTGGATTTAATGTTCCTAATTATGTTAGGTGAAGAATACAATGTGTGCAGTTCTGTGTTGTGTAACTTTCTCCATTCTCCTGTAACTTCATCCCTTTTAGCCCCAAATATTTTCCTAAGCACCTTATTCTCAAACACCCTTAACCTATTTTCCTCTCTCAAAGTGAGAGTCCAAGTTTCACAACCATAAAGGACAACCGGTAATATAACTGTTTTATAAATTCTAACTTTCTGAGTTTTTGACAGCAGACTGGATGATAAAACTTTTCAACCGAATAATAACAGGCATTTCCCATATTTATTCTGTGTTTAATTTCCCCCCCGAGTATCATTTATATTTGTTACTGTTGCTCGAAGATATTTGAACTTCTCCACCTCTTCAACAGATAAATTTACAATTTTTATATTTCCATTTCGTACAATATTCTCGTCACGAGACATAATCATATACTTTGTCTTTTCGGGATTTAGTTCCAAACCTATCTCTTTACTTGCTTCCAATAAAATTCCCGTTGTTTCCCTAATCGTTTGTGGATTTTCTGCTAACATATTCACGTCATCCGCATAGACAAGCAGCTGATGTAACCCGTTCAATTCCAAACCCTCTCTGTTATCCTGGACTTTCCTAATGGCATACTCTAGAGCAAAGTTAAAAAGTAAAGGTGATAGTGCATCTCCTTGCTGTAGCCCACAGTGAATTGGAAACGCATCTGACAGAAACTGACCTATACGAACTCTGCTGTACGTTTCACTGAGACATATTATAATTAATCGAACTAGTTTCTTGGGAATACCAAATTCAATAAGAATATCATGTAAAACTTCTCTCTTAACCGAGTCATATGCCTTTTTGAAATCTATGAATAACTGATGCACTGTACCCTTATACTCCCATTTTTTCTCCAATATCTGTCGAATGCAAAATATCTGGTCAATAGTTGATCTATTACGCCTAAAACCACGCTGATGATCCCCAATAATTTCATCTACATATGGAGTTAATTTTCTCAAAAGAATATTGAACAAAATTTTGTACGACGTCAACAAAAGTGATATTCCTCGAAGGTTACTACAGTTAGTCTTGTCACGAATATTTTCCAAAAAAAATTATCGGCCATATCACCTCTTCAGAATGTATACTTTCATACCCCAAATGAATTTAGTTCAATTCTGATTGCAAATATGTTTAATTTTTTTTTTTAATTAAGGCTGGAAGAGGGCGTGACATTTAAAGCGCTGTCAAAATTATATTTTCATCAAATATTGTTTGAAATATCTCAAAGATTAACCTCTGAAACAAGCGACATTATTTACGGTTCACAATGTATATGTATATGTGTGTGTATGTATGTCTATAGCATTGTTCTAGTAAAGCTCACGACAATAACAAATTAACTTCATTTTACAAATTTCTGATTACAAATCTAATAACTTTTGTTCTAAGTTGGCTCCCTGAAGTTACTAGATGAATGTAGCTGAGGAGAATTTTAATTTATATAAATATTAATTTTATTTTCAAATCCATTATTCTGTAAGTTTATTTTTCTTAATTCATCACCAATTTTTATGCGAAATATTAATCAATCTGGATGAAATTTTTAATGTATGAACCCTTCTCTCGTTCACCATTCCTTCCAGTGCATCCTTCAGTAGGCACTTTCTTCTCAGCCAGTGACCTAACCAATTCCTTTTTCTTTTTCTGATCAGTTTCAGCATCATTCTTTCTTCATCCACTCTTTCCAACACAGTTTAATTTCTTATTCTATCTGTTCACTTCACACGCTCCATTCTTCTCCATATCCACATTTCAAATGCATCTATTATTTTCTCTTCATTTCGTCGTAATGTCTATGTTTCTGCCCCATGCAATGCCACACTCCACACAAAGCACTTTACTAGTCTCTTCCTCAGTTCTTTTTCCAGAGGTCCGCAGGAGATGATTCTTTTTCTATTGAAAGCTTCCTTTGTCATTGCTATCCTCCTTTTGACTTCCTAGCTGCAGTCCATGTTACTGCTTATAGTACACTCCAAGTATTTGAAGCTGTGCACTTGCTTATTTATTATACAATATTGCAATGCAGTTTGGGGGCACGACGATAAAAATAAATGTATTTTGGGGCTACGCTAGCAAAAAAATATTGTATGCCACTGATGTTGATTTATGGGGATAGAGGAGAACCTCCTGAACGATTCCAACTGCGACTTTGTCCGACACAAAAAAGTCCCCAAGCCTGATCGGACTCGAACCCTGACCGCCTGCGTGACGGGCTGAAAGTCTGACCACTCACCCACCGCAAAATTATAGAGAGCAAAAGTTCAGCTCTAAACCGTAAAGTTCAATGGGCATAGATTGTAGGAAACTTAAACATTCGTCTTTGAAACAGTAGTTTCACATGTAAACGAACCTTGTATGCTTAAAGTACTGTCAGTTTCAAGAAGAGTTGAAAAACATGTTAAGTACTGGTTTTTTTTTATTCATTTTTATATTATTTTTACGATAAGTCATCAAATGGTTGTCTTAGTTTTGTTAATTTATCAGTCATATGACTTGTGATATTAAACACACATTAATTAAGGCGGTTAGAAGCAAACTGCATCCAGTGTAAACTAAAGCATTTAAAATTTCAATGGTAAAGGAATATATCTTTTAACCACATCGCACGTTAACTTTTAAAATTAAAACTTCACGCAATTTACGAAAGCTTAGTAACTTATCACTTTTTCTTGAAAATGACTAAAGTGCACTTACTCTTTTACTTCTGACCGTCTCAATTAACAAATGTTTTCGCGTGGTCTAGTGCAGGAGTGCTCACGGACTCTCCCTGAAGTCTTACCTGGGGCGAGAGGGTGAAATATTATCGACAAGCTGAAATTCACTTGTGATATTATTTATAATAATAAGGTATCTTAAGGGAATAACGCTACGTTAAAGTTTAGGCATTTTTCAAGGAGAGATCATGCGGTTTTGTTCAGATAAAACTCACAATTCTAAAGTCAAACATGTTTATCAAACTACAAAATGGTGATTGAATTTGTAAAAAATTCAAGGATAAAAGGAATTATGAACTATATTGTCTTAAACTGCAACTTGGAGTTATTGTCCATGTTTGTATTAACGCCAGAACTATATGGGTAATAACTCCATATACATAAATATAACAAAAGTATAACATAAATCAGCTTTACAGAATAAGTTTTATTCAAATATATTTTATTTCTAGTGACTTTCTGAAAGCTTCAGACGTATTGTACCGGTCACAAATTAGGAACACTTCAGAAAAACATTTTGTTTCAAATGGAACAAGAACACTGACGTTTATATTGAAATTTCGTTTACTTCGGAACACTTTGGATACAAATTTTCCTTTTGACTGCAGCTGCAAGCATTTCTTCGGGACACGCTGTATGCAGATTCTTCTTCTCACAAACTCTTTGCACCTATAGTAAAAAATATATGATTTTTCTTAGTACACGATAACATAAATAACCAGAAAATTAGTCTACATACATTTATGAAACTAGCCCAGCCAAAACATGGGTTTTTACCTCTGATGATTTGTTTGAATCTTGAGTCACATAACGATTTCCCTCAAAAGCTTATCCAAATCGCATGAATATGTTAAAATGTATCAAATTTATAGTGAATCAATGTAAGTAACATTGTACTACGATCTAATTGTTGTTTAGTCAACTGTCCGAAAACAGGTCTAAACCTCTCAAGTGATACCAACAAGACTCCACTTAGGAGGTAACTATGCCAGGACATAATGGGATAGGGTGGCCAGTTCTTTTCTCCCTCCATTGCATATACATCGCCGATTAGCTACATATTACACTAATCCGACTTCAGATGTATACAAACAATTATTGTTCTTCCTGTGACACACATTGTCAAGTGAGATGTACTGCCTGACAAATAGATGTAAAAGGGCCAATCAATAAGTTTCCAGACTGCTCTGAATGTAGGCAACACACAGGACATAGAAAACGGAGGAGTTATCTAGATCAGGGAAACATCTGAAATCTATACTAAATTCATTACTTGAGAGGCAGAGAAGAAGACTAGCCTTAAGGCGCACTTAGATTCCAGGAAAAATCGCAATAGATCCTTGACATGTTTGCACAAAATCACGTGTAGAAGCTCAATTCTTAAAAACAACCTGACGCTGTTTGATAGACTGACTCAACAGGTACGGAAGTAATGATCTTCAGTGACGCGCATGTATGTTTAACGGGAAAATAGACACAAATGCAGTTCTGAAATACAGGGTGTTTCCGGACTAGTGTTACAAACTTTCAGGGATGATGGGGAAGGGCACATGTATCAATTTGAGATAAGAAACCCTGATCCGGAAATGACTGAGTCAAAAGTTACAAGCAAAAATAGTTCTGTGCAAATGAAATAATTTTATTCCTCTGTACACCTTATTTATGTGTATTTATCTGTACATCTTACACATACTGTACTCATCTGACGTTGTTTACGTTGTCTACTAACAGTATTCCATTCAGTGCGCTGTCTGAGGGATGGGGACAGGAAACTACACTAAAGCAGTGCAGATGGCGTAATGTGTAACGGACATAGTAGGTCCAGATATGCATGTCTGTAGACAGCAGTGTATGTGTACAAGTTGCAGTGTCCAGTCGATCAGTCCTAGTGAAATGGAGGAGTACACGAGAGCGGAATAAGGAGACCTGATTTTCGAATACGGATGAGCCAATGGGAACAGTAGACAAGCTCACAGATTGTATCCGGACAAGTACCACGTAAGAGACATCCGGCCCATATCATCTTTCAACAACTGTTCCACACAATTATTTTTGCTTATAACGTTCGACTCAGTCATTTCCGGACCAGGGTTCCTTATCTCATATTGATACATGTGCCCTTCCCCATCATCTCTGAAAGTTTGTAACACTAGCCCGGAAACACCCTGTATATTGATTGCACCTTATATACAGAGTGTTTCAAAAATACGAGGGATAATTTCAGGTATGTATTTCCCACATGTAGTCAATCAAAATAGTTCATTACAACATGTGTCCGGAAATGCTTCATTTCCGAGTTATGGCCTTCACAACATTGAAATTCACCGGAACGTTTTTCTTTCCGCAGGTCGTTGTCATTACAGAAGATGTTCAAAATGTCCACCTCCTGCTTGAATACAGACCTCACATCGATGTCTCATTGACCTGCGAACACGATCCCAAACTCCAGGAGTATTGCGTATGTCCTCAGAACATGCCACAATTCGATTCCGAAGGGATTCCAAATCAGGCACCGGAGACGAATAAACCAGTGATTTTTAAATGGCCCACAAGTAGAAATCGAGAGGGTTCAGATCAGGTGAGCGTGGTGGCCAAGCAATTGGGCCACATCTACCTATCCATCGATCAGGAAACCTTCGATCCAAGTACCAGCGAGCCGTACGACTGAAGTGTGCAGGAGCGCCATCATGCAAGAAGTGAATGTATTGACGATTGATCAGTGGAGTGTCTTCTAAAACATGAGGTGTGGTGTTTTCCAGGAAGTTTGTGTACGCCTGCCCCGTAAGTCTGTTTACAAGTACATGGGGTCCAACTAATCGATCACCAATAATACCGGCCCACATGTTGAGGGAGAACCGCACCTGGTGATGAGATGGAACAGTTGCACGTGGGTTTTCATACGCCCATACATGCTGATTGTGGAAATTTGTTATGCCATCTTGTGTGAACTGTGCTTCATTTGTAAATAATACTAAGGCAGGAAAGTTCGGATTTACACCACACTGCTGCAAGAACCACTGACAGAACCTAACTCGTGCAGGGTAATCTGCTGGTGACAGGGCCTGTACACGTTGCAAATGATAAGGATACAATTGATACCCTTTCAACAGTCTCCAGACAGTCGTATGAGGAACATTGTCTTGCAACGCTACCCTTCGTGTGCTGATAGAAGGAGTCATGTTCACAGCCTCCAGAATCTCCTCCTGTACTTCTGGAGTTGTAGATCTTGGTCGTCCCCTTCCCAAACCAGGAGAGTTAAATTTTCCATACTCGCACAGACGGTAATGGAGACGTACAAATGTCTTCCGATCTGGACATTGTCGCTGTGGGTACCTCTCCTGGTACAAACGACAAGCCAGAGCAGCATTGCCGTCCGCCTTACCGTACATGAAGTGTATCTCTGCCAGCTCTTGATTTGAATACATGTCGCACAGTCTAACGCTACACAACACTGAATGTAGCCTTCGCCTCGGAATGAACTGTGAGAGTGCCCTCTTAATGTCTCCTTTGACGGCAACGACCTGAGGAAAGAAAAACGTTCCGGTGAATTTCAATGTTGTGAAGGCCATAACTCGGAAATGAAGCATTTCCGAACACATGTTGTAATGAACTACTTTCATTGTCTGCATGTGGGAAATACATACCTGAAATTATGCCCCGTATTTTTGAAACACACTGTATATCAGCAAAAGAGGAATAGAAGAAGAAATAAATAGAAAGAAAGACAAAGACAGAAATAAGATAGAGACGAACAGTAAAGAAAGGTCAGAATTTGCGATAGTTGAGGATTTAGCAGAGATATTTGATATGTGTAAAAAAATAGTGGGGATATGATCAAAAAGTGCAAGTAAAGTGAAACTGGAAAAGATCGAGAAGTATAGGGTAGAGAGAAAGTGTATAAGCAGATGTATAGAATAAAATATAAGTATTTATAGGAAGTGAGAATGGTGACAATGGATTAGGTGGAAGCAGAATAGTGAGAAGTGAAAGTGAGCGCAAATAAGAATGAGTGAAAATAGTGAGAAAGAGTTAAGAGAAGTGAACAAGTGACAGCATAAAATTAGTACTAACATTTGAACGTTGGAACAGTAAATGAATGAAAGGTGAAGAAACATATAGGCAAATAATTCAATGTAATAATTTATAGAGAAAAATTGAAATTGAGATTCTAGTGAATAGTAGTTAGAGGAAAAGGGGTGTGTGAAAGAAGTATATAATATTATATATATTAGGATTAATGAACAAATAGAGAATAGCAAATGAAATGTAGGAGAAATACTGAAGGGGAGATTGACCAAGTAACAAAAAAGGTACATAGTGTAAATAGGAGTATTTGTGTAGACGTGTACTGCAAATAATGTGTTATTGTAATAATATGTTAATGGTGGCACCGGATACAGAAATGTGAGGTACACCATTACATGTAAAGAAGTGCTGTGACGAAATATATATCATATCATATCATATATCATATATCATATCATATATCATATCATATATCATATCATATCATATATCATATCATATCATATCATATCATATCATATCATATCATATCATATCATATCATATCATATCATATCATATAATATATCATATCATATCATTTATCATATATCATATATCATATCATATATCATATATCATATATCATATATCATATCATATATCATATATCATATATCATATATCATATATCATATATCATATATCATATCATATCATATATCATATATCACATCACATCATATCATTTATCATATATCATATCATATCATATCATATCATATCATATCATATCATATCATATCATATCATATCATATCATATCATATCATATATCATATCATATCATATCATATCATATCATATATCATATCATATCAGCCAGAACTTCAGAGGCAAGGATCTAATTATATGGCCACAATATAACTTTACTTACCTTTGAAAATGTATAAGAAGCGTTCCAACAACGGTACTTCACACAACACAAGCACCTGCTGACTGAAGAAAGGCTGCCTAAGGGAAGAGTTTTTGCTATTCTGACTAAAAAAGTGATCCTTAGGTACAGTGTGTGCCATCAGTCGAGTTTCTTGAAATCTACGTGAAATATGAGTAGTTGGCGTTATTACCTCGATTGGAGTTATTCCCCCTTGCCACCTTACTTGGATTTAAACCTCAACCTCCAGCGAGAAATACCGACGCTAGCTATTCGCCCAACTGTTAGCCCGCAGATGGCCTTTCGGGGGCAACTGACTGGGATCGACCGCCTCCCTGCAAAGGCAGGAAGTCCTTCCTTCCGCAGCAACTCGAGCGGCTAATCGCGCATTCAGGCCGGACGCGTCCAGGAGCCTCCTCATGCCGCAGCGGTAAACAAGCGCGTCTACTGCGAATTGGGCTGATTAGTCAAGGCGGCGTGGCGCACGACGGCTGGGTGCGTGTCCAAATGGAATTATTTGTAGATGTAGATCAGTAATGTCAAAACAAGCGCATTTTTCTGACCTTGACGTTGTGTGCGGGCATCAAGCGCTAGGTATGGAAGGAGAAATAAGCAGCCTGTTGGATTAAGAAAACAGTGGTGCACAATCTTCAAACGGAACGTGAAATTTTATGTCGTTATCTTTATATGGCTTCTTTCTGTTTGATATTATCTATATTGTCCGTAAAACAAAAGTACTAACACTGATTTCTTAATATTGCACTTGTGTTTTAAATCTTGATAACATAATAGAGAGTTAAGAAGGAATATTTACATACATTCCATAGCAGTACAACTATACTGTACTAAGTGGATGAAACATATTCTAAAAGAAAGTGATATCCTAAAAGAAAAAAGAGATTGAGTATGACATGATAAGTTGGATTTGCTATTGATGGTATCTTTAGCTTTATAAAAGAAATCAATGAACTAATCAAAACAATATTATAGTACAATGCAAAGTTACCTAAATACTGTATTTGTTTTAAGTGTAACTGATATTCCACAACAAAACTCTTATCGCATTATGCTTTAAGGTGATATTGGTGAGCAACTTCCTATCATCAGAATATTAAATTATGTTCTCGAAACCTGCTGAAGCTATAGAGCTGACAATTTTACAACAAATGGGCTCGTATGGATCTTTTGCTAACAGTAGTTGCCTTGTTAATTCATTTCCTTACAAACATTTTCCATGCTAATATTTTCAAAATTTTCAATACACTATCTTCAGTAATACGTATTTACAATATATTAGATTTACGAAAACATTGTTTCATAACTGTAAGGCTACGAAATAAATAGGCCTATATCTGAAAATTTCACTTTTCTATTAAAAAAAGTGAGCAAATATTCCTTTTGAATAAAAAAAATAACAAATTTGTGAAAAAATGAGCTTTAAAATTAAAACTTACATTCTTATAATGCGCTTATACTTCTCAGGAAAATCTAAAAATTAACATAGATACAGTTTTAATAACTTCTCTTCCCTTTATCTATTGAATCAGTGTTGGCCATCCCTGTATATAGCTCGACCAAGCAGCATATACTACCTCTTTCGTCTGTCTCTTTCCTTTCCGCTGTAAAGCGCTCAGGATCTTCTGAGCTCTAAAGCACGCGCTTGCGCCTATAGGCATCAATTGACATGACTGATGTAGATAGTGGATGCAGGTTTGCTTAAACTACTCCGTTTCTCCCGCAATATTCTATAATTTTTCGTCGTTTTCGTCGGTACAGTGGACTTTTGCAGGTTCAAACCCAGCCGAAGTGTTGGATTTTAGAGTGATAAAATTCTTAGCATCGTTCCCTGCGGAAGGGAAATAGAGCTGGGAGACTCGTGGTAGTAGTAATTATGCGGAATATCCTCAAATAATCCTGTCCCTGAAAAAGGTCTCCAGGAAAATATTTACAGCCCATTTTTACGTAGAATACATCTTTCTTCGCACCGAGTATGGGCACCTGTTCCGGGGTCCGTGATTAAACAAAAATGGCAGAATTTCAAATGCTTACTGTAACAATACTATGAACTACATCCGAATACTTATGTCATTAGTAGTTAGACCATGAACCAATACAGGGCGATTCACGAGGATTTACCGTCCTTTACAGAGCTTATTTCCGAAGACATTCTGAGCAAAAAATGTCATATAAACATGGGTCCTATTCTCAATATTTACAGAGTTACGTTTCGTTGTTGGAACGCATTGCTGTGAACGCGTGATCTTGGTCAGCGTGCAGTCAGCAGCCAGCGCGAGAGCTACGGAAATCAAAGATAGCCGTATGCAGTTACGTAGAGCGACGAGTGCCGTTCACAAGCGTGCGGCCAAGTGTACTCAAGCGGACGGCGACATTTTTTTTAATGTGTTGTAAACTCTCCAAGACTGTAAATTAGGATGCAGAATTGAGCTTCAAATAATTAAGTCTGTGAAAGTGGTGTGATTTGTAATAAATGTTGTGATAAGTGCGTAAGGATAATGTAATTTTGTAGTTAAAAATAGAAAAAGATGTCTGTACGAAGTAACTAAGGAGTTCACAGCACATTTTAGCTTCATAATACTTGCCAATTAAAGAAATTATATTCCTGATTGGTTAATTCTATATTTGTAATATTCTTTAACCTTCAAATTAAAGAAAAAACGTATTTTACAAACAACTTCAAATTAGTGTAACTCTGAAAAGATTGAGAATAGGAACTAAGTTCATATAACATTTTTTGTCTTCAGAAATAAGCTCCGTAAAGGACGGTAAATCCTCGTGAATCACCCTGTATAACTTTCGTGACCACTCTCAATGACGTCACCTCCCTCGGTACGGGCATGAGGACGCCGAAATTGAGTACAAAATTAGCCGTGTCGCACTGAGTCTCAGTAATATCTTGTCATCGAGAGCAACTAGAGACCTATGCGACCACTCGTTTGATTTGTAATAGTGAGTTGTTCAGTATTAACGTGATAATTCCAAGCAAGCGAGATACAGCCAATCAACCAGCTCATTGACACTCCATTGACATATGAGAATCTTATTGTACTGATAGTACATAGCATGATGGTCTAAAATTAATAACCGATAATTTTTTTCTCTTACGTTCATTTGTTTATCCTACGTTCATTTTTATTTTACCATTATCTCTGCTTTGAGAGTAAACCTGTACCCATGCATATTCACCCCAAGAAAATATCAGCAATCAAACGCTAACATCTAACTTTCAACATGAAACAGTTTTTAATTGTAACAATTGTAACATTAGTTATTACAAATAAGCGTTGATGGAAATACTTACTTATTGGCTTTTAAGTAACCCGGAGGTTCATTGCCGCTCTCACATAAGCCTGCCATTGGCCCCTATCCTGAGCAAGATTAATCCAGTCTCTATCGTCATATCCCACCTCCCTCA